>NC_061509.1:1767639-1829506 GCF_022539505.1 Lolium rigidum | reverse complement strand
CTGCAAAGGTGAATGGTTAACAATGGTTATAAAAGGAGTATGAAAAATAAAAGGGCAAAATATAACTTCAGAAAAGAAACTGCCTACATGTCGAAGAGATCATCTTCATCGGCAAAGCCACCTGGCCGATCTCTTCGCGGGTGAAGACCTGGCCTCCTCCGCACTCGCATCAACAAAGGCATCATGATCAGCGTCGTCATTACGCACCGATCCATCCGCGTCGTGAGCATCATCGGCTAAGGAAGGAAGATTGGTGTGGGCAACTTCAAAATCTATCGGACCATTATATTCGTCCTCTAGACCTGTGTGCTCGACAGTGTGAAAGTCTACAGGGATTGAGGAGCCTCTCCCCTCAGAAGTATCATCCGGTGAATCATGCATATTTCCAGAAACTATGGAGATCTGTCGAAGAAAATAACAAGTAAGAACAATGGTAATTATGTCGGCTAAGTAAAAGCAGCATAGTAGGAACGTGAAGAAAGAAAAATACCTTTGATGGTGAATGGTCGGCGTCAAGGGGAGCATAAGAAGAAATCAGCGGAATCGAATCTTCCTGGTTAAAGGATGTAAGGCGACGGACTTCGTCAAGCAACTCCTTTTCCGACAGATCGGCAACATTAATCCTGGTTTCGTCCTTTGGACCTGAGTACAACCACATCGGGTGAGCTCTGGCCATGATTGGTTGGACTCAGCGTTTCAAGAATACCGCTGCCACCTCTGTGCCGATCATAGTTTGGCCGTCGGCCTCTTTGATTCGAAAGAATTTGGCAAACAGTTCTTCGGCTGATGCTCTTTCGTCGGGTGAGAGAATATTCTTCCAAGAATTCTTGGGTTTGGCTTCGGATACATCAGCATAGCAAGGAAGCCGAGATTCGGGTGACAGGGAGTCCTTGATGTAAAACCATTTCAGCCTCCACCCTTGCACGGTCTCTCTCATTGGGAAATTAAAGTAATTGACCTCCGAACGAGCTACAAACCCCACTCCTCCGGTGACAAAGTATCCATTACTACTGTTGTATCTCTTTACATAGAATATCTTTTTCCACAGCCCGAAATGAGGTTCGATACCCAGAAACGCCTCGCAAAGGGTGATGAACACAGCAACGTGGAGGATTGAGTTGGGGGTAAGTTGCCATAGTTGAATTTCGTATGTTCGCAAGAGATGGAGGAGGAATCCATGAGTAGGAAGTGAAAGGCCTCGGTGTAGGAAAGATAAGAACATCACGGTAAAGCCAGCAGGGGGATCAGGCCGAGAAATCGCACCTGGAAGGATCACGTCTCCCGCATCAGAAGATATCAATCCTAGGCTTCGGGATCTCTTCTCGTCACGCTTGGTGACGGTTGATGCCACCCAATCTCCGGGCTTGACCGTTGAACTCGATGGCGCTGGCGGTGCCGGAACTGGAGGAGGAGCGCTTGGAGCGCTCCCCTTCGGAAGAGAAGAGGAGGACTTGGCGGCGGCGCCTCCGCTGGTGGAACTGGCGGCGGCAGGATTCTTCTTCTTCACCATTGTGAGATCTGACTGAAAAAGCAGTGGTGGCGGCGCAGCAGCGGCAAAGGAAGGAAGAAGGGGAAGAATGAGGAGATGCTACGGAAGCTGTGGAGAAGATTAGGGATTTTTCGCCCTTTGGAGATTTTGAGGAGAAGTTAAGAGCTGTGTAAGCACGTGGCGCTAGAAGAAGGAGTGGAACCGGCAGCCCATTATTCCCATGTTGTGCGAAAATCGAGGAGACACCTCGATCGCTACGCGTGCACTGGTCAAACCCTAAAAACTGCCCGCGCAGAGCTAGGGTAGGCCCGTCAGGTCAAGTCGTGTCAATCGGCCCACAACAACTACACGTCAACAGTGACGTCATAAAAAAAGTTAGAAGCATTCGAAGGAAAAATGGAAAGTTATCGGATGAGGGACTCGAGTCTACGCATGGATTGCAAGCATCCGTACCTAGACTCGGGGGCTAGTCCCATCGGGAGCGCTGACGCGCACCCGATAAAATGAAGACTCGAAGGAAAAATGTTTTGGAGAAAGAGATAATTGCTCGACTTAAGTCTGCACTCGGCTGCAAACACCCGCGCCCAGACCCGGGGGCTACTCCCATCGGGAGTGTGTGATGCGCACCTGACATAATGAGCCGTCGAAGGAAAAAGGGATTGAAGAAATATTGTTTGTATAGCTCGGGTCTGTACTCGATTGCAAGCACTCGCACCCAGACTCGAGGGCTACTCCCATCGGGAGTGCGCGACGCGCACCCGATAGAAGTTTTTTGCACTCCAGGATCGTGCCCGGGGACTTGATTCTGTGTAGGGTAACGTTGTTTTGCCATCGGCAGTTAACCAACAAAAGTTGGGCACGTTACTCATTATCCCTTGCATAAAGAAAATATATCGGATGACCTATGAAGACCTGCGGAAAACTTCGGCAGAAGGGAATATTTGAGTGGTACAACTTGAGTCTACGCACGGATTGCAAGCGTCCGTACCTAGACTCGGGGGCTACTCCCATCGGGAGCGCTGACGCGCACCCGATAAAATGAAGATGAAGCAGATTCAAAGATGAACAAGAGCAATGAAGGAGAAGAACATCAGGAGAAGACATGTTTTAGTCTCTACCCGAACTATCTTCGGCTAGATACTCAGGGGCTACTGACGTGGGCACTACCCTTCGGGTAACCGACATTGCCCTATCCTGTATTGACTAATTGGAGGCCCATGAAGACACCTGAAGGCGAGATGGGCCACTAGGACTCGTGCACCGAAGGTTCCTTGACGGGCAAGACAAGGAAGCAGCCGAACAAGGAAAGATCGGATCTAAAAATACCGTAAACCTAGTCGTACTCTGTTAGGACTCTTGAGACCCGGCCTCCTATATAAAGGCCAGGAGAGGGGCTGCCGGGGACACAATCAATCTTAGCGATCTTAGCCAACAAAAGCTTAGAGCTAGGTCACCTTAGCAATAGCCATCTCGACGAGATCTCAGCCGAACTATTCGGCACCCCATTGTAACCCATTATCATCATAATCAAGAACAGACAGGCAGGACGTAAGGGTTTTACCTCATCGAGGGCCCCGAACCTGGGTAAATCGCTCTCCCCGCTTGTCTGTGAACCGATGTCTCGTGTCAGCTTGCAGGATTCCATCAACCCTAAGCCCTATCGGAGGGCATTGGCGAGGAGTACCCTCGACAAAGTGTGGACGGGTCGCCCCCGGTTGGCAACAAGGCTAAGATCTCTTATGGGTAAAGCAACACACCTCTGCAGAGTGTAATGAATCGTGACCTGTCACTCCCTGTTCCGGGTTATGCAACTGTGAACGCTGCCGGAAAGGAACTCCATGAAGTTCTAGTAAACCGGTGAAGGCTGACGGACATAGTTCTTCTGAATAAAAGCAACCTTTTGAAGAAATTGGTTATGAAAATCTGCATTGGTATTGGACTTTCTAGTCTAATGCCGTAGATAGTGCATTAAACACCTATTTCCTATAATGAACTTGTTGAGTACGCTCATACTCATACCACTCTTAAATCCCCTGCTTAGATATGGAGGCGTCGAAGGAGGATCTATAGTGCAACTCGAAGACCGAGGAATCAACAATTACTTCAAGGGACAGGAACCTGACAGAAGAGTCAAACACCACATCCAACAAGGATAAAACCTAGGTTAGCAATAGAAAGGAACTAGTTTCCTAAACCTAGCTCCTATTTAGCTAGAATCTATTCATAGCCTATATAGCTAGTTAAACACTGTACAAATAGAGTTCGTAAGACTAGACTACGAGTCGTTCTTCTGGAGTTTATTTGCAGTTTTACCTCATTGTAAAGTAGGAGGCCGTGATGATCTTATGTAACATAGTCAATGTTGTAATTCTATAGACATGCCTTGGACTCGCATATGTTTCTGTTGTACCACTCTGAGCGATATAATACTAGTGGAACAGTGTTTCATTGTTGTTATATCAGACTTGCATACTACACCATGCAGTGGTATGCCGGGTCACCACAGTTGGTATCAGAGGAAATGCTTTGACCCTAGGATCAAAACCCTTTAAAGGAGACCTATAGGATTGGTAGTGTCTATAGGAAGTTGTATTAGCTAAGTCAACTGACACGCGTACAGCACGCGACCGTTGGGAACCCCAAGTGGAAGGTGTGATGCGTACAGCAGTAAGTTTCCCTCAGTTAGAAACCAAGGTTTATCGAACCAGTAGGAGTCAAGAAGCACGTTGAAGGTTGATGGCGGCGCGATGTAGTGCGGCGCAACACCAGGGATTCCGGCGCCAACGTGGAACCTGCACAACACAAACCAAGTACCTTGCCCCAACGAAACAGCGAGGTTGTCAATCTCACCGGCTTGCTGTAACAAAGGATTAGATGTATAGTGTGGATGATGATTGTTTGCAGAAAACAAGTAGAACAAGTATTGCAAGAGATTGTATTTTAGTAAAGAGAATTGGACCGGGGTCCACAGCTCACTAGAGGTGTCTCTCCCATAAGATAAACAACATGTTGGGTGAACAAATTACAGCTTGGGCAATTGACAAATAGAGAGGGCATGACCATGCACATACATATTATGATGAGTATTGTGAGATTTAATTGGGCATTACGACAAAGTACATAGACCGCTATCCAAGCATGCATCTATGCCTAAAAAGTCCACCTTCAGAGTTATCATCCGAACCCCTCCAAGTATTAAGTTGCTAACAACGAGACAATTGCATTAAGTATTGCGCGTAATGTAATCAGTAACTACATCCTCGAACATAGCACCAATGTTTTATCCCTAGTGGCAACAAGACATCCATGATCTTAGAGGTTTCTCTCACTCCCCCAGATTCACGGAGACATGAACCCACTATCGAGCATAAATACTCCATCTTGGAGTTACTAGCATCAACTTGGCCAGAGCATCTACTAATAACGGAGAGCATGCAAGATCATAAACAACACATAGACATAACTTGATAATCAACATAACATAGTATTCTCTATTCATCGGATCCCAACAAACACAACATATAGAATTACAGTATAGATGATCTTGATCATGTTCGGCAGCTCACAAGACCCGATAATTAAGCACAATGGGGAGAAGACAACCATCTAGCTACTGCTATGGACCCATAGTCCAGGGGTAGACTACTCACACATCACTCCGGAGGCGACCATGGCGGCGTAGAGTCCTCCGGGAGATGATTCCCCTCTCCAGCAGGGTGCCGGAGGCCATCTCCTGAGTCCCCCGAGATGGGATTGGCGGCGGCGGCGTCTCTGGAAGGTTTTCCGTATCGTGGCTCTCGGTACTGGGGGTTTCGCGATGAAAGCTATTTGTAGGCGGAAGGGCAGGTCAAGGGGCGTCACGAGGGGCCCACACTACAGGTCGGCGCGGCCAGGGCTTGGGCCGCGCCGCCCTGTGGTTTGGCCACCTCGTGGCCCCACTTCATCTCCTCTTCGGTCTTCTGGAAGCTTCGTGGCAAAATAGGACCCTGGGCGTTGATTTCATCCAATTCCGAGAATATTTCCTTACTAGGATTTCTGAAACCAAAAACAGCTAGAAACAAGAATCGGCACTTCGGCATCTTGTTAATAGGTTAGTTCCAGAAAATGCACGAATATGACATAAAGTGTGCATAAAACATGTAGATATCATCAATAATGTGGCATGGAACATAAGAAATTATCGATACGTCGGAGATGTATCAGCATCCCCAAGCTTAGTTCCTGCTCGTCCCGAGCAGGTAAACGATAAACAAAGATAATTTCTGGAGTGACATGCCATCATAACCTTGATCATACTATTTGTAAGCATATGTAATGAATGCAGCAATCAAAACAATGTATATGACATGAGTAAACAAATGAATCATATAGCAAAGACTTTTCATGAATAGTACTTCAAGACAAGCATCAATAAGTCTTGCATAAGGGTTAACTCATAAAGCAATAATTCATAGTAGAGGCATTGAAGCAACACATAGGAAGATTAAGTTTCAGCGGTTGCTTTCAACTTGTAACATGTATATCTCATGGATATTGTCAACATAGAGTAATATAACAAATGCAATATGCAAGTATGTAGGAATCAATGCACAGCTTCACACAAGTGTTTGCTTCTTGAGATGGAGAGAAATAGGTGAACTGACTCAACAATAAAAGTAAAAGAAAGGTCCTTCAAAGAGGAAAGCATCGATTGCTATATTTGTGCTAGAGCTTTGATTTTGAAAACATATAGAGAGCAATAAAAGTAAAATTTTGAGAGGTGTTTGTTGTTGTCAACGAATGGTAGTGGGCACTCAATCCCCCTTGCCAGACAAACCTTCAAAGAGCGGCTCCCATTTTATTTTATTTTTGTGTGGCACTCCTTCCAACATTTCTTTCACAAACCATGGCTAACCGAATCCTTCGGGTGCCTACCAACAATCTCATACCATGAAGGAGTGCCTTTTTATTTTAGTTTTATTATGATGACACTCCTCCCCACCTTTGCTTTCTCAAGCCATGGCTAACCGAATCCTTCGGGTGCCGTCCAACAATCACATACCATGGAGGAGTGTCTATTTTTATTAATTAATTTGGGACTGGGAATCCCATTGCCAGCTCTTTTTGCAAAATTATTGGATAAGTGGATGAAGCCACTAGTCCATTGGTGAAAGTTGCCCAACAAGATTGAAAGATAAACACCACATACTTCCTCATGAGCTATAAAACATTGACACAAATCAGAGGTGATAAATTTTGAATTGTTTAAAGGTAGCACTCAAGCAATTTACTTTGGAATGGCGGAGAAATACCATGTAGTAGGTAGGTATGGTGGACACAAATGGCATAGTGGTTGGCTCAAGTATTTGGATGCATGAGAAGTATTCTCTCTCGATACAAGGTTTAGGCTAGCAAGGTTTATTTGAAACAAACACAAGGATGAACTGGTGCAGCAAAACTCACATAAAAGACATATTGAAAACATTATAAGACTCTACACCGTCTTCCTTGTTGTTCAAACTCAATACTAGAAATTATCTAGACCTTAGAGAGACCAAATATGCAAACCAAATTTTAGCATGCTCTATGTATTTCTTCATTAATGGGTGTAAAGTATATGATGCAAGAGCTTAAACATGAGCACAACAATTGCCAAGTATCACATTATCCAAGACATTTTAGCAATTACTACATGTATCATTTTCCAATTCCAACATATAACAATTTAACGAAGAAGAAACTTCGCCATGAATATTATGAGTAGAGCCTAAGGACATACATGTCCATATGCTACAGCGGACCGTGTCTCTCTCCCACAAAGTGAATGCTAGGATCCATTTTATTCAAACAAAACAAAAACAAAGCGACGCTCCAAGAAAAGCGCATAAGATGTGATGGAATAAAAATATAGTTTCAAGGGAGGAACCTGATAATGTTGTCGATGAAGAAGGGGATGCCTTGGGCATCCCCAAGCTTAGACGCTTGAGTCTTCTTGATATATGCAGGGGTGAACCACCGGGGTATCCCCAAGCTTAGAGCTTTCACTCTCCTTGATCATGTTGTATCATCTCCCTCTCTTGATCCTTGAAAACTTCCTCCACACCAAACATAGAACAACTCATTAGAGGGTTAGTGCATAATCAAAATATACATGTTCAGAGGTGACATAATCATTCTTAACACTTCTGGACATTGCACAAAGCTACTGAAAGTCAATGGAATCGAAAAATCCATCGAACATAACAAAACTGGCAATGCGAAATAAAAGGCAGAATCTGTCAAAAACAGAACAGTTCGTATTGACGAATTTTATCGAGGCACCAGACTTGCTCAAATGAAAATGCTCAAATTGAATGAAAGTTGCGTACATATCTGAGGATCACTCACGTAAATTGGCATAATTTTCTGAGTTACATACAGAGAATTTTTCCCAGATTCGTGACAGCAAAGAAATCTGTTTCTGCGCAGTAATCCAAATCTAGTATGAACTTTTCTATCAACGACTTTACTTGGCACAACAAAACACAAAACTAAGATAAGGAGAGGTTTCTACAGTATTAAACAACTTCCAAGACACAAATATAAAACAAAGTACTGTAGTAAAAAACATGGGTTGTCTCCCATAAGCGCTTTTCTTTAACGCCTTTCAGCTAGGCGCAGAAAGTGTGTATCAAGTGTTATCAAATGGTGGTGCATCTACAGCGGGGTTTGGAGTTTTCTCAGCCAAGCATAGTATATTGGATACATAAGTTTTAGCATCTCCCTTTTCATTAGTCTTAGGCTTGCTACTCTCATCAAACAAATTTTCAGGAACAAGCCAAGCATAGTTATTTTCTAGCGCATCATTCATCGCTAGGAGCTTACATGGTATTGGTGCTTTGATCTCCCCACCATCATTAATATTATTAGTGTACCTTATTCTATCCATGTCTATCTTTTCAAGGAGACTAACAAAATTGGTGCAAGAAGCAAGCATATCATATTTAGCAAAGACCTTTCTAGCCTCCCTTGCTAGACCACCAAATTATCTAAGAAGGGTTTCTAAGACAAAATCTTTCTTTTCCCCCTCTTCCATATCACCGAGTGTAAGAAACATGTGTTGGATTATAGGATTGAGATTAACAAATTTAGTTTCCAACATGCGAACTAGAGCAGCGGCAGCAATTTCATAAGTAGGAGCAAGATCTACCAAGTGTCTATCTTCAAAATTGTCAACGCATACTAACATGGTTGAAGAATTCTTCTATATTATTTCTCCCAACTATAGACCCGCGTCCTACCGGCATGTTTTTTACGGTAAAATTAAAAGGAAACATAATGAAATAAGTAAAGTAAATACAAGTAACTAATTTTTTTGTGTTTTTGATATAGAGTGCAAGATAGTAAATAAAGTAAAACTAGCAACTAATTTTTTTTGTATTTTGATTTAGTGCAGCAAACAAAGTAGTAAATAAAACTAAGCAAGACAAAAACAAAGTAAAGAGATTGGGATGTGGAGACTCCCCTTGCAGCGTGTCTTGATCTCCCGGCAACGGCGCCAGAAATTTAGCTTGACACGCGTACAGCACGCGACCGTTGGGAACCCCAAGTGGAAGGTGTGATGCGTACAGCGAGCAAGTTTCCTCGGTTAGAAACCAAGGTTTATCGAACCAGTAGGAGTCAAGAAGCACGTTGAAGGTTGATGGCGGCGAGATGTATTGCGGTGCAACACCAGGGATTCCGGTGCCAACGTGGAACCTGCACAACACAAACCAAGTACTTTGCCCCAACGAAACAGCGAGGTTGTCAATCTCACCGGCTTGCTGTAACAAAGGATTAGATGTATAGTGTGGATGATGATTGTTTGCAGAAAATAGTAGAACAAGTATTGCAGTAGATTGTATTTCGAAGAAGAGAATTGGATCGGGGTCCACAGCTCACTAGAGGTGTCTCTCCCATAAGATAAACAAGCATGTTGGGTGAACAAATTACAGTTGGGCAACCGACAAATAGAGAGGGCATGACCATGCACATACATATTATGATGAGTATTGTGAGATTTAATTGGGCATTACGACAAAGTACATAGACCGCTATCCAAGCATGCATCTATGCCTAAAAAGTCCACCTTCGAGGTTATCATCCGAACCCCTCCAAGTATTAAGTTGCTAACAATAGACAATTGCATTAAGTATTGCGCGTAATGTAATCAGTAACTACGTCCTCGAACATAGCACCAATGTTTTATCCCTAGTGGCAACAACACATCCATAATCTTAGAGGTTTCTCTCACTCCCCCGAATTCACGGAGACATGAACCCACTATCGAGCATAAATACTCCCTCTTGGAGTTAGTAGCATCAACTTGGCCAGAGCATCTACTAATAACGGAGAGCATGCAAGATCATAAACAACACATAGACATAACTTGATAATCAACATAACATAGTATTCTCTATTCATCGGATCCCAACAAACACAACATATAGAATTACAGATAGATGATCTTGATCATGTTCGGCAGCTCACAAGACCCGATAATTAAGCACAATGGGGAGAAGACAACCATCTAGCTACTGCTATGGACCCATAGTCCAGGGGTAGACTACTCACACATCACTCCGGAGGCGACCATGGCGGTGTAGAGTCCTCCGCGAGATGATTCCCCTCTCCGGCAGGGTGCCGGAGGCGATCTCCTGAATCCCCCGAGATGGGATTGGCGGCGGCGGCGTCTCTGGACGGTTTTCCGTATCGTGGCTCTCGGTACTGGGGGTTTCGCGACGAAAGCTATTTGTAGGCGGAAGGGCAGGTCAAGGGGCGTCACGAGGGACCCACACTACAGGTCGGCGCGGCCAGGGCTTGGGCCACGCCGCCCTGTGGTTTGGCCACCTCGTGGCCCCACTTCGTCTCCTCTTCGGTCTTCTGGAAGCTTCGTGGCAAAATAGGACCCTGGGCGTTGATTTCGTCCAATTTCGAGAATATTTCCTTACTAGGATTTCTGAAACCAAAAACAGCATAAAATAGCAACTGGCACTTCGGCATCTTGTTAATAGGTTAGTTCCGTGAAAATGCACGAATATGACATAAAGTGTGCATAAAACATGTAGATATCATCAATAATGTGGCATGGAACATAAGAAATTATCGATACGTCGGAGACGTATCAGCATCCCCAAGCTTAGTTCCTGCTCGTCCCGAGCAGGTAAACGATAAACAAAGATAATTTCTGGAGTGACATGCCATCATAACCTTGATCATACTATTTGTAAGCATATGTAGTGAATGCAGCGATCAAAACAATGTATATGACATGAGTAAACAAGTGAATCATATAGCAAAGACTTTTCATGAATAGTACTTCAAGGCAAGCATCAATAAGTCTTGCATAAGAGTTAACTCATAAAGCAATAATTCATAGTAGAAGCATTCAAGCAACACAAAGGAAGATGAAGTTTCAGCGGTTGCTTTCAACTTGTAACATGTATATCTCATGGATATTGTCAACATAGAGCAATATAATAAGTGCAATATGCAAGTATGTAGGAATCAATGCACAGTTCACACAAGTGTTTGCTTCTTGAGATGGAGAGAAATAGGTGAACTGACTCAACATAAAAGTAAAAGAATGGTCCTTCAAAGAGGAAAGCATCGATTGCTATATTTGTGCTAGAGCTTTGATTTTGAAAACAAGAAACAATTTTGTCAACGGTAGTAATAAAGCATATGTATCATGTAAATTATATCTTACAAGTTGCAAGCCTCATGCATAGTATACTAATAGTGCCCGCACCTTGTCCTAATTATCTTGGACTACCGGGATTATCGCAATGCACATGTTTTAACCAAGTGTCACAAAGGGGTACCTCTATGCCGCCTGTACAAAGGTCTAAGGAGAAAGCTCGCATCGGATTTCTCGCTATTGATTATTCTCAACTTAGACATCCATACCGGGACAACATAGACAACAGATAATGGACTCCTCTTTTATGCGTCTTCGGACTTCTGGAAGCTTCGTGGAAAAATAGGCCCCTGGGCATTGATTTCGTCCAATTCCGAGAATATTTCCTTACTAGGATTTCTGAAACCAAAAACAGCAGAAAAACAGACAATCGGCACTTCGGCATCTTGTTAATAGGTTAGTTCCAGAAAATGCACGAATATGACATAAAGTGTGCATAAAACATGTAGATATCATCAATAATGTGGCATGGAACATAAGAAATTATCGATACGTCGGAGACGTATCATCAACTAAGCTAAACCAAATAGTTCTTATGACTTGAGATGGATATTCACTTGAGAATAATCCTGACACACTTGAGTCAACCTTTCCTATCTATCTTTCCTAAGTGAAATTAGTTAGCTAATCCCAGACATGTAGTACACCATTACATTCTTAAAACAATAGATGAGTAGATCACAGTTGGTATACAATACATGGTAGTCCAAAGAGAGGATACAACCATAAGGAATATATCCTGTTGGAAGATGTATACCAACACATGTTATAGTTAAGTAAGAATTATCTAGACCTGTAATAGAAGTAATATCAAGTGACAAAGATATGAAAGATATCCTACTAGAAGGTGTATACTAAGACAAGTAATTGGGAAGTTATCCAAACTTGTGAAACATTTGATGGTAAGTGATAAATATAAGTTAGATGAAGTAGTATAGACCATGATGAGTCAATCATGGGAGGTAAGGAAGAGAGATATGAATTTAAAAAAATGCTTACTTACATGGTAGAGTTGTTAATCATATATGATTCACCTGAGAATCATTATGTGATGGACTAGAACATCATAAATAATTAAGAGGAGTACAATAAGAAGTCAGGTCTTCAAAAACAGAGCAAGATTTGTGTTCCAAAACCATGGGAACCGTGTCAAGTACATCAGAACCCTAGAACACATGGAAGTATAGGAGCTATATTCCAATAGTTATGTGTTTAGAGTAACGATGTTGGAACCTAAAGATATCATGTGAGGTATTCCTCAACAAAAAGGGAAGCTAAATTAGTACTTCCAAAGAACTTTAGGTCAACCACAACTATTCCAGCCCACTTTGTTTCAAGTTTATCTCATTGCAATTGTGCAATTCAGGTAAATGTCAAGAAAAATAGTAGTATGCCATCTATACGTGCTAAGTATCACGATATAAACCTAAATTAGGTGGTGTTGTATACTACACATCAGAGCCTAATGTTTAGAGATGTCTTACTCAACTATTATATTCAGGTCTATGATGGTGTGTATTATAAGCACAAAGCTGAATCTTCTTGGATTTTATTGGATTTTAATTGTTTGACTAGATCCATACATGAAGTTTGACTTTGATATGCAAGTGCATGTTCCAATATCAAGTTCTTACTTGATGCTATAGATCTCGAGAGTAATGGTATCCGTGTGAGGAAGTGATGAATTCTGAAGATTTTGATGACAAGATGAAGGTTCGTCAGAAGAAGAAAGTACAGTTGTGGGAAGTAACCACAATACTCAGAAAGAAGTATCAATCAAAACTCATGCTTAGCCTCAACAGAGGAGTACTTTAGTACAGGAGAAGCATGAAGGTAAGAAATATGATGACTATGAAGAAGTAGAAGTAGAACCATAGTCATTATGGAAGGGGGGATGCATGGGAAATCACTTAGGATACTATATTGATAGTGCCAGCTAGTGGTTTTCTTGCAAAGTAAACCCTGAAGGAAGGAAGATGACATATGAAACCGTAGTAGATGTAAGAAGACCACAGTTGGTATCAGAAGACCACAATTGATATAGGATCAATACTACGAGATAAAGTAGAGGATGTCTCGTCCAGTTGATCAGAACCTATAATAGAATCCATTTTTAGATATCAAATAGCCACAGTTGATATTACAAATAGTCCACCATTTGATAATTTGTAACAAAAGGTTGAGAACAAATAAAATCTTGTCAGCCAAATGGCTAGACCCAAAATTATTTTGTCAAAGGATTCACGTCGAATGTCAACAAATTGAGTGGATACACCACAAACATTCTCAGCGAGATCTTAGAAGAGTACAACCCATAAGTTAGACGTAGACTAATACTCTAACCATAAGTCCAATGGTTGGAAGAAAAGGAGTTGAAGACTATAAGAAAACTCTAAGGGGTAGAGTAAAGATTGAGTTGGATGTACAATAACTCATTATTTTGAGCAAGATAGATGAAGCAGGTTTGCACTGAGAGGAAGTTCGATCTTATTTTCATAAGATTGTTTGACACTAATTTCAGAAGGATGTCAGACCAGAAGCCGAGGTTTATACCTCGAGGAAGTGAGAAGTGGACTATAACTTGAGAAAGTGAGAAATATTTACTCAGAAGTACGATAGCTCAAGTAAACTAAGGTTAAAGAAGTTGGACGAAGGAAATACAATAGGCTCAATAAAGCTCAAGATGGTTAAAGACTGAAGAAGATTGACCTTACCAAAACTAAAGATTAATTGAAAGATTCCTTTCATGGAACCTAAATGAATCAAAAGAGTTATAGGTATCAACTATAATCCATGATTGGATAGACTAAATGAGTCTAATCCATTCCTAGTAAAATAAACCATCAAGATCATCTCCATGGTAAGTACCTTACTAAGTACCATTATTGCAGTTCTGGTAGTAAGGGAAAACAAAGACCTATTTTGCCAATTAGGAGTAAGTTATCAAATTAGTCTTCAGTTAAGACTAGCAGCACCAGAAGAAGTCCCAATCATTGAATCTTCAAGGAGAAAGGAAACAAGATTATAGTATTGAAAGAAATCATGGAATTGAAGAAAGAAGTTACTATTCAGTGACAAACACTAATGGATTCTAGGAAGAATCTGGACAAAGGATATATTCAATTATATCCAGTGAGATCACCTCGGAGTTTGAGAAATGTTGTAGTCTGCACAAGTCGGATCCACACCCAGAAACATGAGAGAGTTCAAACTTCGAGGACGAAGTTTAGTTTAAGGGGTAGAGACTGTAATATCCCAGGTATTGGGGTTACAAAAATAGAGGAAACAGATGTGTACATTGCATTCATGCATAAAAAATCCGGGGAATTTTCGCGCTTTAAAGTAAAACAGTCACAGTAGCTGAAGTTTCACTTGACCTTGGTAGAATTGAAGTAGCTCATCAAGTCAAGTGCTATAAAACTCAATGTGACCTTTGATAAAACCTTGTTTTGGGTAGAGATGATTTGATCTAAGGGGGAGATCAAATGGAATTAAAACTAACACAACAACACTTTAATCAATTATCCATTGCTTGATCTTATAACAGATCATAATATGGTAATCCTTACCATAACATAACAACATATGTTCAATTACAAACCAAGTAACAATAAAATGGAGAAACCATTCTTGACTTATCTTTTCCATGTCTTAAACTAATTCATGATCCTACCATGAACCTCATGGTATTCATTTTACTTCATCCTTGGAAACATGACAAGGAGATCAACCTTAGGAATATAAATTCTTCTCTATTCCAAATTAATATACATCAAACCTAGAGAGGTGAGAGTTCTATATTACTTATTAGAGAAGCAATGACAAACTTTGAGCTAAACCTTGGATATGCATCTATGTATCCAAATCAGTATCTTTAAGAGAAAACCTTAGGATATTATTTAAGAAAATTCCTAGAGAGTGAACCCATTTATGTTAAACATAAATACTGATGATCACACCATTCTCTATGGAGCCTAACCTTAAGTGAGTATTAAAGTCCTTCCCAAATGAGAGAGACCAGTTATATCAATCCTAGTCTTACCCAATTAAGAATCAAGGACAACCTTTGAATTAAAGTATTAGGAAATTAACCATTTCATCATGGAGTGGTGAGATAACCTAATATCAAATGGAATAAGATCATATCCATGAATTGATGAAGTAAAGTAGAGACTAATTTAATTTAATTGTCCAGGTGGATACTTAACCTTTTCATACCTAATGAGATCTTGTGAGTATCCCATAAAATCTAGAATTAACCATAGCCATGTCCATAAATGATAGTATAAAAGAAGTACTATACCTAGTTGATCAAGACAATGCTTGATCATGGAAGTGAGAACCCCATTTATTGAGAGATACCTTAGGAAGCCAAACCTTGATCATTATAAATTGAGTAATGATCATAAACCCTAAGAATTTGAAGTAAAGATATTAAGAACAAGTTGATCATACCTAATCCATGATCATGCTCTTGAGGTATGTGAGGATAAGTTAAATCCTAATAGGATAAGTAGATATCATTCACCACATGAAATCATAGGGACAACACTAGTAAACAATCCTAGATTCATATCACAATTCTATCTTGTGAATCACTTGATGATCATAAGTAAAAACCTAAACCATACCTCAATTCTTATTTGTGTATCACTAGGGTGATCACAATTAAAACCTAAGCCATAATTGAGATTCAAACCAGTTGCCATTAGGTGAATATAATTAGAACCATAATAAAAAATTGAGTTAAGCATCCTATTAATGGTGAGGTAGAGTAAACCTAAACCACTCAACATATGATCAACACACACTAGAAAACAATAATATATAAAACCACATTTCACTTATGCTTCATCTCATAAGCATAAGAAAACTCTAGTATCAATCCTACCAAGATCCTAACATGAATCAAGACAAATCCAACCTACTATTCAAACTATGCATAAATAGGTATAACCAACTATTGTTTCCAAATTAATTAAAATCTCATGAGAGGAACAAGGATCACCTTAATCATTTCAAAACTAAGGGTTTAGAAGATGACAACAATACTTTAAAATAGCCTTCAACAATTTTCCAAATCCCTAACCACCATGAGCACATGAAATAATGTCATGAAATCAAATTCTCAAATAAGAAACTAAATAACGAGCTATGTGTGGTGACCTGCATACCACTGCATGTTGTAGTATGCCAGTCGTTGATATAACATTCACGAAGTACCATTCCGCAAATATTACATCCCTCAGAGTAGTACAACAGAACATAGCAGGTCCATAACTCATTCATTTATTATTACAAGCATAATATACATATCATCTCGGAGCTCCTCTTGGGTCCTAAGAGGAACACTCCTGGGTTCGAGGCGAACCCAACTTAACTTATAATACAAGAGTCTTGCTAGGTGGTACATTTATTCCCTCGAGCAGCTAGGTACTAAGAGTTCGCACTGCTCGGATACTACTACTACTCGGTTATTCTAGACTTGATCTCCTCCGGAAGCCTCCCCGGTTCCGTAGACTATAAGGTAGTCTACGCCTTCAACTCCTCCAGAGAGGTCCGGTTCTTCATAGCCGATGATCTCGGCTCCTTCAGGGTTATCGTTGTCCTCCTCCAGACGGTTCAGACAATCTAAGCAGGGGATTTAAGAGTGGGATGAGTACGAGCGTACTCAACAAGTTCATTATAGAAAAGAGGTGTTTGATGCACTAGCTACGATATTAGACCAGAAAGTCTAATACCAATGCAGGTTTTGATAAACATTTCTTCAAGAGGTTGCTTTTATTTCAAAGAGCTATGTCCGTCAGCCTTCACCGGTTTACTAGAACTTCATGGAGCTCCTTTCCGGCCGCGTTCGCAGTTCCATATCCCGGAACAGGGAGTGACAGGTCACGGTTCTTTACACTCTGCGGAGGTGTGTTGCTTTACCCATAAGAGATCTTAACCTTGGTGCCAACCGGGCAGCTTTCCCGTCCACACTTCCTTCGGTGTGAGGCCCGGTATAAGGTCATAGCCAATCATATTCCTCCGCTACCTCGCACACCCACCCTTTGCTGCATCCCCGACCCTGGGTCCTCGTCGGTCCCATTATTCCCGTATTTCAGGGTGGACCCCGACCACGACAACAGTCTGGGATTGAACCAAACTCCTTCGCCGGCAGATGCAACCCCTCATAGACCGCAATACCGTGGGGACTTAGATGGCTTCCCCAACCTACCGCTTGCACTTCGGCGACAAGTGTGCTACGGACAAAGCCGTGGGGACTTCAATTCGCTTCCCCAGCCTACCGCTTGCCCCGACAGATGACAAGTGTGCTACGGTAAAGCGCGTCCGTTGATGTACAAGAGGTGGAAATACGATTGACTATTCCGTCCCACTCAAGATCTTATGGTTAACACGGGTATTACGGCACAAGAATCACTGGATGACATTTGCTATTTAATCATAGATGGATATAAACCCTTGCAATGGAACCTCCACCATATCAACACAATCCATGGTTCCATTTCCCACCACATAGTCATATTCATAGTTATGAAAATAGTGGTTTTGGTTTTTATGCAATAGTGATAAACATAGTACTTTGCAAGTAATTTGATAAAAATACTCGAATGACATGAGCAAGCGATGAACTTGCCTGAACACTGCAAAGTGTTGCAGTTGGATGGTGTGGACTGACCCTTGTCCTCTGTTTCTGAAAAATAGCATCATTGTCCGATAAGGGCAATGGTTAAAGAAGCATTGATGCATGATTCCATTTTTAGGGTTTGTTCCCCCCCTCCGATGTCGTTATTATTTCATGTGAGAGGTTAATACTAAGAATAATTTGGGGATACTTTATTTAGAGTAAAATACAACCTTGAAATGTTATCAAGGTGTTTTTAAAGTCCAAAGGCATTAATGGACATATTTTCATTATTGAAAATATAAGGTGTGATTTAAATGATTATTATAATCATCAAATTAAGACTTATTCTTAGTTGTCTTCAAAAATTCCCTTTGATATTTTATTCAGGTAGAGAATTTTATGCTGATCAATTTTCATATTTTTAATTATTTTTTAGAGCAATATTCTATTTTATAAAATTCTTTGAAATTCTCACTTAAATGGTATTTTGGAAATGTCCAAATTGCCCTCGGGCCCACCTGTCAGGGTGAACCCGAGTGGGTTGGGCTCAACCCCGTTGGCCTGGTCCGGCCCACTTGGTCGCCCTCACTTCCTCCTCTCTCTCACTCGCGAACCCTAATCCCCGAGCTCTGGCGACTCGCGCGTCACCGCCGCCTTCGCTGAATTACTCCGGCCAACTCCGGCCATCGCTGCCGGCGAGATGGAGTGCATCTGAACCGCCGTTCGACGGCGCTTCAGATCCACCGCGCCGATTTGTTCTTCGTCGCCTCTTTGTTTCGCCCCCAACCCTTCTGCTCGTCTGGCCGTGGGGATCCACGACGATCTCGTCGCCGCCGGTGCGCCTGGTGCTGTGGCTTGGCCGTAGGCCTCGCCGTGCCTGCGCTGGAGCTTCCGCGCTTCGGCGACCGCCTGGCTTGGCCATGGCTTGGCGCTTCCGTGGCCAGGCTGTGCCGCCGTACCGCCATGGTGACGCCGTGGTGCTGCTCCAGGTTAGTACGCCTCCATCTTCTCCCTTTCTTCCTCCTCCTTTGTGCCATGCTCTAGTTACTGGCCTGCCTCTCCTCATGGAGATGCTGGCACTGCCGTGCTGCTGTTGCTTCTGCGCCTCTGTGTGCCTTGCGCTAAGCCAGCTCTGGTGTTGTGCTAGCTGCTGCTATGCGTATGCTGCTGCTGTGCATCTGCCATGGATTCTGGCTGCTGTGCTATGCTATTCTGCTCTATAGCTTGCTGTTGCAACTCATGAGCTCTTGCTCATGAGCATACTGTGATGCTTTGCTTTATTTATTTGTTACTGCTGCTACTATCTTGCTCCTTCCTCTCCAGTGTGTGCAATTACTTCTCCCTGGCTTGATCATGATGCATGATCCTTGCCATTGGCAAGTGCCAGTGCTCCTGGTGTGCTATCTCCGTGCTATAATTCATGATCATGCTCAATTGAGCATTGTTACTGACTTGGCAGCTCCATCCCTTGATGGAGTGCTTCTGGATGCAGTTGTACTGCCTGTATTCATTTATCTGTGATGCAATTGTTTATGTATGGTTGATTTAATTATCTGGTCCATGTATTGATACTATAATTGATTCTAGCATGTTGTAACATACTCAAGCAAGCTTCTGATGATCCATTGATCATCAGTTGCTTGTACAAGCTGTGGTGCTATTCCTGTGTCTCACTGCTGCTCACCCTGTGATGTGTGTGTGTCACACAGACTGGCTCTGGTGTGTGCTGGGGCTTGCTCAAGCATCAATTGATGCTTGCAATGATCCATTGGATCATCTGCAAGGCTCTGGTGCTTTGATTACTTGTGTAGTTCATTTATCTGTATTAGCTTGCTTTATTAGATGGATAAATGATGTGAACTGCTTGCAGTGATGATCATTTCAATGAATTTGGTAGGGCTAGATGGATGCCAACACTTGGTTGTGTACCCTAGCCCTCCTTTTGAACCCTACAGGGTGATGATATCTTTGCATGGCTTCTCTGTTGGGATTGGTTAAGTGGTTGAGGTGGCCTTGACATCAATTCTTTGCTGTTAAGGTAGCTCCCACCCTTGTTGGCTAGCTGTGGCTTGATGAATACATCACTGGACAATCCCTTGTTGGATTATCAGTGATCTTTGCTGTTGACAAACATGAATAGACACAATTTGTCTATCTGTCTGATGGTGTAGTAGTCATAGGTGCTAAGTGGCTTTGGCTAGCTGGATAGGATCATCCCTTGTTGGATGTCTTTGATTATGCCACTGGTTTGGCATATCCAATGTTCCCAGGGTGTCTTCCTATTGGTTTTCCTCTTGTTTACTTGCACCAATTTGGCTATTAGCCATATGATGACTCACATATAGGGTTTCTACCCACTTTGCTTCTGTGACTTGTGTATATGATGGATTTATATGAGCAAAACCTTGCTTGCTCATGATTTATTGGTATACCTCACTCCAGCTCCTAGAAATGGGTGTTGGTGTAGAGGATTTGCTTCTGGTTGGATTTAGGAGCTTGCCCTGCTCCTCCTGGCTTGCTGGTGATGCTTGATTAACTTTTGGTGATTGTGGAATAGGTGGGACAGCTCTGGCTGTTCACCTGTTCTTGGTGTTCTTGAGATGTTCTTGCTATCTGGTGACTTACTCTGCTGCTTGTCGATGAATGAGCTAGGGTTTACTGTGGAAAAGGTTTTATACTGTAACATCCCAAAAATTTCAAAATAAAACAAATGAACTTCCCTAGTTCCAAATTTTGGAACCAACAAAAACTTTTATTCAATTAAGTTTGATCCATAGTAATCTTGCTTAATCCTTGTGCTATTGCCATGATTGCTTGTTATAGTACTTTGAATAATCTTAAAACCTAAACCTCACCCCTCTTTTCACCACCCTAGTTAAAATAAAATAAAAGGAAATTAAATAAGAAAAAGGTATATGTGCCTATGGCTATTTTTACAAATCTTTACCCTAGACCTTTCTACTTTGTTTAGAGGTTTGGAAAACCTTCATAAACCTTGTCTAGTACTTCTCAAACCATTTCCAAGTTGAAACCAAAGAAAATAAAAAGAAACTAAAAATGCCATAGAGGCATATGAGAGTAAAGTAGCAAATTTGTGAAATTGAGGACCTTGACCCTAGGACGCAGGAGGCGAGACGTCGAGACGGTGCGCGCGCTCCGATCTGGATTAGATCTTTCGCCGGGGTGGAGTGGGGGATCGGTGTTCTTACGGCCCTCATATTCGCTATTTTTTAAAAAATATTTTTTATTTAATATTAGAAATAATAATTATTTTACAAATGTTTAAATATAATATGCCGTTGTTATGGGTCTGGACGACAGATAGTGGCCGTTCAGGCTGAGGAAGATGACCCTAGACGACGAGCACGAGTCCTCCAAGCGACGAGACCCGAAAGCTGCTTCACGAGGGCCGACCTTAGTGGCAGCACTGAGCTAGAGGAAGCCACGAGGTTGAGCAGGACCCGGCGCAGGGAGATGGAGATGTTGGCTTCATCTCGATGGGTGGGTGGCGCACATGGCTGCACAAGAGCACCGGAACCGACCGAGACGGGCACGCGAGCGGTAGTGATCTGCGACGGGACATGTGGCGGTGGTCGATGCCCTGGGTCGCCGGAGGGAGAGACATGCATGAGAGGAAGAGGGGAAGAGGGACGAGAAAGTGGCACCACGGCTGAGACATGCGACGCTCATTGTAGCACAGGGGCACCAATGCCGACTGGGACGGGCGACACGCACATGGACATGAGTGGCAGCGGTATGCGACGGGTGCCGGCACATGCTTGAGCAAGACCCGACGCGAGGAGCAAGAGGTGTTGTCGCCGTCTCCATGGATGGGCGGCGTGCATGGCGACACAGGGGCAGTAGCGCCGACTGGGATGGACTCGCGAGCGGCAGCGCTCTGTGACGGGCGTGACGGCATGCGCGAGGTTCGACGTGACCTGTGGCGATGATGGAGACCCAAGATTCTTGCCAGAGGGAGAGACATGCGGGGGGAGAAGGGGAAGATGGACATGAAAGAAAATTGTGGGGCTGACAAGTGGCCCCCACCTCCACCTTAGTGCTAAGTCCACATATCCTGCCAACTCCACCTTTATAAATGGGCCCTACCGGGCATGGCCGATGTGAAAATGGATTTAGATTGGAAGCAATTTGTAACGTGTTGCCTTAGAGTTGGTATTGAACTGGAAAGTTAACAAAATTTGTACTGACTCATAGACTTCATTTTAATTGAGGTAGTTTCTTGTAATTTACTCTCCAGGCCGAGAACTACATCATATTATTTTTTGAAATTTCTAAAACAAGTGTTGTGTCTAAAATTAAATAAACTATTATATTAAAGTTTTAGCACTATGCACAACAACTGAAAATTAACATACATCATTATGGCGAAGAATTAAGATATATCGTTACTCTAGAATTATTATTTTTATTGCCGCCTTAACTTAAGGTACATCATTATGCTAGGACATAGAGGTTTTGAGTCTAGCATGGCCATTTTCCTTTCTTGTCACCATGTTCTTCTATTCTTCTGTTTCCTTCACCTTCGGCGACCTTTTCTTTCTTTCTTTCTTTCTTTCTTTCTCTACCTATACGCCTGATGGTGCCTCCTGTCGCAGATGTTAATCCTCCTTCATGTCGATATCCTAATCCACAATATCCTTCCACCACTCATCAAGTCAACGTCATTGTTCCTCCATATGTTCTTCCAGCTCCCTCTCTCCGTTTTTGCTCATGCAACAACCCTTTTCGCACACTCCTTCCCTACATGCTTAGAGCATTAATAGAAAAAATATCACACACAATATGTTCATTCATCATGCTTAGAACATATGGTCTCGCGTACAATGAACTAGCATGCGGTGTTGAATCATGAATTCATGATCATAGTTTGCACACATAAAAAACTTCATGCCCAACTTATCTAAAAAATCTCCCACCTCCTTCACCTTGGCAACATTGTCGCAGTAACACTGCTCCACCCTCCCCCCCCCCCCCCGAGGCAAGCTTGCATCCTTCATCTTCTTCGGCCTCACAACTTGTTATGAGCAAGACATACTCATGGAGGGAGCAAGAGGCAGGAGAAATGGACTAGTAAGTCAAAACAAATTGATGAGTTGTTTTATGGAAAGGTGACGAGAAGAAATGACGGAAGAAAGTGGCGGGAAGAACTGACGGGACTGAATTAAGGGGAGAAATGACTAATCGTCCTAGCCTAGTGAAAGGATGATATGTCGCCTGTAGGGGCTGAATATGCGTTTTAAAACTCTTACGGTTTTATCTTGTAAGAATGCGGAGTTAAACTATTGTTTATTTTACAAGAAACTTAAATATGCTAGGTTCAACTAAGTGCAACAACAACAAGTAGAGGTAAGCATCATAGGAACAAGATATATGACACACATGTGATAGCAAGATATAAGTACTTCAAGCACGATGACTAGCATAAGGAAAGAAAACTCGGGTATAGAGATAACCGAGGCACCCAGATATGAAGATGTAATCCCGTGTTTCCAGCACACGAACTGACGCATGTCATGTTGGAGAGTGCGGGCTACCACGAAGGTCTCCCGAACAGCACAAAGGCTCACCTTCTTCTCCAAGCTAATACCACGAAGGACAAAGGCTTTTTCCTTATGGCTAGCTTTTCTTCCACTTTGAAGGTGGCAAGCTCCATAACCACTTCACAACCTCCACGAAGGAGAAACTCGGGCCTCTTCACAATCTTCCACGAAGAGATCACCAAAGCACCAACCGCCAAGCCAACTAGAAGAAACCCTCTAAGAGTAAGAAGCTCACGGTCTCTCACTCAAACTAATCGTAATGGAGAGATCAACACTTATGCAAGGATGCAAACGCAATAACACCAAAGGTGCTGAAATCCTTCACACTCAAATCCCACCAAAGCAACTAATGCTATGGATAAACTAGAGAGGAAGAACAAAGCAGCAAATTAACAAAATGAATCCAACATATAGATTCCAAGAGTTCCCCTCGCTTAGATGAGGAGTTGGTTGGTGGAGATTGTAGATCTAGATCTCCTCTTTCAAATCCCTCAAGAATATGCAAGAATCATGGGAGGGGTTGAGAGGAAGCAAACTTTTGAGGTTCAGTAATGGAATAGAGAGAGAGACCAAATGGAATGTTAACCTTACCTCCTCAAGGAGGAAGAAGGGTTATTTATAGCCCAAGGAAAAACTAGCCGTTTGGAGGCTTTACTATGAGACAAACCGGGTCAAGTTGGCTGCGCCGGGCCACATGCCGGTCGAACCGGCGGCCAGACCGGCCGGTCGGGCTGTGCGCCGACTGAACCGGCGGGCCGGCCAAGAACCGGCGCCAGGGCTGAACTAGCCGGCAGCTGCCGGCCTGCAGCCGAACATGCCCCATTACACCGTTTTGGCGGTCACTGACAAGGAGCTCGGTGCCTAGAAGGCCAGACAGGTGTAAGGGCCAACCCAACTTATTTGGCCGTCAGTTCGCCAAAAACCCCTCAATCATAGTTTTCTCAAAGGAACTTAAGCTTTCACATTTCCGAACTCCGACTGAGATGAAACCAATTTTGTTGGAAAGATAATGACGAATAGAGTCCCAACAAAATCTGGAAATAGTAGGACTCCTCACATAATGTTTTTCTATGATTTTAGAAAGGAAGCCACGCAGCGTAAAGAAACGGTAAAGACGTCCAAACTCGAAAACTCAATAGAAGATGCATACAGATTCTGTTTTCGATAAACTTGGGCTTATTGAAAAGCTAGCAACAAGTTCAAAAATATCATACAGAAAAACACCAAAAAGCTACAAGAATAGGGGATACAAAGTATGCAAAGGGTTGAGCTCGCTAAGACGATGAGCTCGCTAAGACGATGTGGTCAAGTTACCCAACCGAACGCCCACTTGATAGTGTGGCTATCTATCCTGTAACCCGGTCTCCCAACAACCACCTTGAGATCGGTAAAAAGAAAACCTAGCAAGACCATACCTTTGCCTTACGTATCCCGCTTGATCTTGATGATAATGCTTAAAACTTTACTGAAGTCGGAATACCTCAGTTGATCATTGTTGCTTCGTGAAGACTCATAGTTGCTCCCTCATACGCCACTATGGCATAGCTTCACTGATGCACATCTTCACAAGACCATTATCACCAAATGGACGACAAGCTTCAATCATGTGATCCTGTCGAAATGCTCATCTTAAACTTGCCCTTCCCAACCTTGATGACATCCAAACTTGATGCCATCCTATCATGGGCTATATGAGGCATATTCTTCATGCATGCATGTCCATGGCGATATACCTAACTCACATAGGCAACACAAATACACATATATAATGGCTTCGTTCATGAATCATAATTGACAAGGCTTGTCATCCACATGATCACATGATTCAAAGTGGCACAATCTTTATGCTTCATCTATTGACCAACTTAAATTGAATCATCACTATTAGTGTTAGTTCATAAGGATTATCATTAATTAACAAAAACATACTTAGGGGCAATCTACCCTTACACCTAGAACGACAAGCCTAATCTTCATTCTAATCATGTAACTACTTAATTACTGCTTTGATCGAACCCGTCTTCCACGGCCAGGACGACCAGTCCCATGTTCTTCATCTATGACGATAAGTCCATTAGGACCAGTATTATTATTTTTTGTTTTTGAAGACAATTATTATTTCTGAAATTAAAGAAAAAATTACTCCCTCCGTTCATAGATAAAAGGTGTATAGTTTTTGCCACAAAAATTAAAGAGACACATGTGGAGGGAAAATTACGCCAGGTTTAGGCGGGATTACCCCTGGACAATTGACGTGAGAAAATAGAGGAGTTTGTAAAAGATAAGAAAAAACATAGTCAAATACTGAAATACGTAAGAAAATGTCGAGCCAAGTTCTGCAACATAATAGACCATAGACCTTAAATTCTGGATTTTCTTCTTCAACAAACTAAACACCTTATATTAAAAACGGGGGGGGGGGGGTTATTTTTTTAGCTTGATCATCTCCGTTTGGGCTTTCACTTGTTTTGCAGAAGAATTTCCGACAACATCATTATAGCTCAGGAGATTACTCATTCCTTCCATTTATCGTCTTGGAAAAACAAGTCTTTCATGCTAAAAATTGACCTGGCTAAAGCTTTTGATCGCCTTGAGTGGCATTTCATGGTGGCAGCTTTACAACGTAAGGGGTTACATGGCCATTTTATCAATCTCATCCACTCTTGTATTTCGTCGCCAAATTTCTCTGTCATCATTAATGGACAGGCTTATGCAAATTTTGTCAGCACTAGAGGTATAAGACAAGGATGCCCTCTCTCTCCTTATCTCTTTGTTCTGGCTATAAATGAATTGTCCTTATCCCTGCAGGAGGCCCTAGCTAATTCAGATCTCACAGGTATTCTTCTTGGCCCAAGTTGCCCTCCTATTCATTCTTTGTTGTTTGCAGACGATCTATTAATTTGTGGTTTAGCCTCTGTGCAAGAAGCGCAACAAATGAAACAAATAATTCAAACTTTTTGCAACGCTTCTGGTCAACTCCCAAACTGGTCCAAATCAGGCATTATCTTCAGTAAGTTTGTCGACTCTTCTCTGCAACGACAAATCAAATCCATTTTCCCGGTTCCAACTATTGATGACTCTTTCTCCCACCTAGGACATCCTCTTATTCTCCCGGCGAAAAATAGATCAGAAGCTTACAGTTTTGTTTTAGACAAATTCAAAGCAAAGCTATCCACTTATAAGGCCAATTCCTTGTCACATGCGGCTAGAGTAGAGTTGATCAATTCAGTGTTTGCATCTATTCCAGTTTATTACATGTCTAATATCATTTTCTCCAACAAGTTCCTTGCGAAAATCACGGCGATCATCCGGAATTTTTGGTGGACTGGTATCTCCTCTGAGCCTTCATCAAAACCCCTTTGTCTCTCTGCTTGGAAGAATATCTGCGCGCCAAAATCAGAAGGCAGTCTAGGAATTCGAAATATCAAAGCTGTTAATTATGGGCTCATTCTTTCAGCAGCCTGGAGAATAGCAGAAAAGCCCAATAGCCATCTTCACAGAATCCTCAAGTCCAAATACTTCTCGGATGCTTCTATATGGAGACCCAAACCAAATGTTCCCAAATCAGCCTTTTGGACTTCGATTCTCAAGGTCATCACTCTTTTACAGAACAACTCTTTCTATCAAATCTCTAGGGGTGACATCTCCTTATGGAGCACTCCTTGGTTTGATAACTGGCAAAATATTTACAATGACCTCATCATTCAAAACTCGGGTTACTCTTACCCAGCTTTGGTAAAAGACTTGTGGATTCAAGGAAGCAAGGACTGGAATGTGTCTCTCATAGACACCCTTTTTCAACAACCAACAGCAAACTTGATTAAATCCACTATTATCATCCCTTCTGATGAAGAAGACTTTATTTGTTGGAAAATGACCCCAAATGGTAAATGCAACTCCAAATCTGCGTATAAAACTTGTTTGCAGGCGCTTCAAAATGCAGGTTTACCAGCTCCCGCTCCGGTGGATGATACAACGAAAAAGATGTTGCAATACATCTGGAAATCCAAACAAATTATTCCCAGAGTAAAAACTTTTGCTTGGAGACTTCTGAGACGTGCCATCCCATCAGGAGATAGAGCCTTCAGGTACTCTAAACACATTGATCGCCTTTGCTGCAGGTGTGGACTGCCAGAAGATGATGTGCACTTATTTTTCACTTGCTCTTTTGCTAGAGCGGCTTGGTTTCATAGGCCATGGTTTATTAGATCAGACATCTTTGTACAAAATGTTAATTCTATGGCTCAAATTGTTCAAAACCTCATGACTTTGAATCACCCTTGCATGGATCTTAAGAATATATTCACTTTTCTATGGTGTTTGTGGAAGGCAAGAAATGAAGAGTTGTTTTGCAGAAAGAAAAGCTGGCCGCAACATATTGCAGGCAGAGCTCAGGCCTTGATGAATGATCTTGAGGTTGTGGAGAATCAAAACAATGACAAGCCATTGGTTCCTACCAAGCGAACAGTAATAGCTCAGGGGTCAACAGTGCCAACTGATTTTGTCTTTACAGGACCTAAAATTTATGCTGATGCAGCTTGGAAAAGGCCGAAGAATAGAACTGCTGCTACTGCAGGTCTGGGTGTTTATGTTCATTTGCAGGATCAACATCACCATACAGATGTCTTCATTTTGGCAAAGCATCGAAATGTTCCCTCGGCACTTCAGGCGGAAGCACAAGCGCTTCACTTGGCAGCTCAATTTGCTTCAGCAATGCATCTCCATAGACCCACCTTCTTTACTGATTGCAGTTCTCTGGCGGGAGCAGTTGCAGCACCAGGTGCAAATGATCCAGCTGTAATTTGGGAGATTAGAAGACAAGTCATACAATTTCAGAATTTGACTCGCCCTCTGCAATCTTCGGTTTATCATGTCAAGAGGGAGATAAATGGTGTTGCCCACTCATGTGCTCATCAGGCAAAACGATCTTTACGATCTGAGCCCACTTGTTCTTGTAGGAACTCAACTCACAGCAACATTACTTGTCCTGTTCTAGCGGCAGTCCAGTCTCTGCAGCTTGACGGAACTGTAATCATCGATGTACAATGCTTCTGAGTTTAATGAAATTCAGTTGGGTGCTTCGCACCCTACTCCGTTCAAAAAAAAAAAAAACCCACAGGAATAGTCACTACAGGAGTCCTCCTTGGGTTTCCTACCTTTCTAGAGTTTTTGTTTCGTTGCTGAATGCAGGTTGCTTCGTTAACTTTCGGTTGATGTGATGGGCTGCTCTTGTGCAGAGGATGAGAGGAAGACGAGCTACGTGTCTTGGTCTGTCACTGCACGAGTCGGCGGCTGAGGCAGGTCCAGGTCCGCTCGAGTGCCCGCGATGTAGCCGGTGCAGTGGCGGCTGTGCGATGCGCACGTAGTCACGTAGGCGCGACGGAGACGGATGCGTGGAAGAAGGCTCCGTCGGCGCTTTGCTACGGTTTCTGCGATCCGTGAGGGTTGCCGCGCCGTGTCCGGTCGCCGGAATCATGGATCACGTCGCCGTCGTCCCAGCCTCACACGGGTCTGTTCGGTATTTTCTTCCTTCTCTCCACCACTGCGATTTTACAGTAATCGTTCACCGATTCGATTTACATAGAGCAAAGTGATAGCGAACTTTGCAAAGGGCATCTCCAATGAGACGACGCAAGCCTCCGTTTGCGAACGTGCGATCAAAAACTTCGCGTGCATTCAGACTCAGCGGTCGACTAATGCGCAAACACGGCTTAAATATGAGCATCGGATGCGTCTGCGTGGACGCTATGCGGTTGTGTCCCGTGACCGCTCGCTTCTCCCACGGGCCCGCATGGTACCGGCGACGAGGCATTGCTTCGGCAGTCTGCGCACCGTTAATGCCGATGCCTCGCATGCCGAGTGGCCGCCGTCCACCTCTGCCAATGAAGCTACTGGCGATGCCACGCGTGCCGCGCTCCTCGGCTGCCTCCAGCGTATATAAAAGGGCGCACTCGGCTGCCTCATCATCTCACACACACAAACCCTAGCTGCCACAACCTCCACTTTAGCGCCGCCTCACACCTCTCCTCCGCATTTGCCATGATGACCAGCGTCGACGGTAGCCAGGCTACTCCGCCTCCCCCCCCCCCCCCGACCGATAGCTCCGACGACGAGAGTGAAGATAGCGTGAACAACCTCATCGACGCGGCCATGCACGCGAATTTCATGGCTGATGCGGAGCAGGAGGCAGAGGAGGAGCGGGCGGCCCACGCGGCGTTCGACGTGGAGCAGCAACGCCGCAGGGAGGCGGCGGCCGCAAAAGAGGAGTCTGATGACAAGGACTTCAAATGGACTAGGCCTAACCCGTAGGAGAAGGCGGCGGAGCAGAGAGCCTTAGTCGCGTCCTTCGAGACGCTGAAAAAGGCTAAGGATGACGCCACCGAGACGCTACGGCAACGGCTACTAGAGGACGCGGCGGCTCACCGAGCTCTGGCGACCGCGCAGCGGGCGGCGGAGAAGCTGATGAAGAGAGGCAACGACGATGCTGGGCTATCAACTGTCCCGAGGGCGACAAGTAGTCTAGCGATATGGGTTTGCCCCGCTAAGAGCACACCCAAACGCAAACGAACGCACGGTAAAAAAACGACTATTTCAATATCCGTGATCCGACGCAAACGGACGCACGTGGCTATTTTAAACGCTCAAAATACGTCGTCGCCCCATGGAAGATGCCCTAAAACCGCTGGACGGAGCGAATCTGTGTCCAGATTTCACTGCCTTTTTTTAGGGTTGCAGATTTAAGTGCTTTTTTTAGGGTTTGCAGATTTCAGTGCCTGTATTATATGCCTGATTTTTTTTTTGAGAAACGACATGGCACTTTATTCATTCAAAACAAAGTATCTGATACAAAGACCGTCAGGTGGTTGATCGAACCAAACCCGGCGTCCCAATCCTCTAGTAGTGGCGGAGCGTGCCAGTCTATGAGCCTCATGATTTGACTCCCTACTTTCATGTCTAAACGAAACCAGCGATAAAGAACTTGCCGCTTCCTTAATCTTATCGATAACTACACTAAAGCTCCCAGCAAACTTGCTGTGGATAGCATTGACAACTGGTAGGCAACCAGACGCAATCGTTACTCGGTCCACCAGAAGATCTTGAGCCAAAGCCATGGCCTCCCGGCAGGCGATAGCTTCCATGGTCGCCGGATCCGTGATCCCCTCCAGCGTCAGCGTTGAGGCGCCCATAAAATCACCCGCCTCGCCCCTACAAATCACAGTCACAACGCCTCCCGACGAAGACTTCCGCATTGCTGCATCCACGTTTAGCTTCACGCATCCGGATGCCGGTGGGATCCACCTCGGATGCACTTGCTTCGGTGCTCCCCTTCTTCCCTCGGTCGGCTTCTGGATAGCTAGGTCCCTTAGAAAGCCTTCGATGAAGAGATGGGTAGAGAGAGGGCTTTGGTAAACCTCCTCATATATAATCTTCCTCTTCGCATACCATATCGCCCACATCGTGATGGCCACGCGGGTGAAATCTTCCTGCGGTAGTGTCTCCGTCATCTCCGCTAGCCAAAGTCTGGCCGAGGGAGTATCAGTCCTGATCAAGTGCTCCACAACACCTTCGTTGGCCAACGCCCATACACACCGGGCTGCTGCACAATCGATAAGTGAATGCCGCCAGGAATCAGCCGCCCCGCACAGGCAGCATGCACTCGACGTAGCCATGTTCCTTCGGCAGCGGACATCCGCCGTAGGGATGGATTGGTGCGCCAGCCGCCATAAGAAGACACGTATCTTAGGGGGTACGTTTGCAGACCATAGCCTGCGCCACGCCATACTGTCCCTCCTGGTATCCGAGCTTGCGCTTCTGCCCTCAAGCCAATTCTCCCTTCGCTTTTTTGTGTCGACAAGGAGATGATACATGGACCTCACAGTCAAAACCCCTTTCTTATCATAATGCCAAGCCCATCGGTCATCGAATCGCCGGGTTGACAGGGGGATGGATTTAATCACCTCCACGTCCATGGGAAGAAACCATGTGCGGAGTAGCTCAGTGTTCCACGTCGCCGTCGTAGCATCAATGAAGTTTGACACCCTCACCGGGGGTTCTCCGATAGCCTCGAGGCAAGCAAGGGGCCTGAGCATATGATCACGCGGCAGCCAGTTTTGGTTCCATGCGTGCGTGTTCTCCCCTGTGCCGATCCTTCTAATGAGGCCCTGCTTCATAGCATCTCGTCCCTCGACGATCGCCCTCCAAACCTGAGATGGGTGAGAGCCAAGCTGTGCCTCAAGGAAATTAGCGGACGGATGGTACACCGCCTTCAGAATACGAGAGCTCAAAGCGTCCGTGTTCTGAAGTATGCGCCAGGCTTGGCGTGCCAACATAGCCAAGTTGAAAATCTCGATGTCGCGGAAGCCCATTCCCCCAGAGAATTTTGGGGAGCACATTGTTTCCCATGACACCCAGCAGGTCTTCCGTTTCCCATCCTTGCTACCCCACCAAAAGCTCCTGAGCATTGCATTGATGGTTTCACACAGGCCTCTAGGTAGCTTGAAGCAGGACATGGAAAAAATTGGAATCGCCATGGCTACAGCCTTGATAAGAACCTCCTTCCCCGCCGCAGCTAGAAGCTGTTCCAACCATCCCTGTATCTTCTTCCACATGCGATCTTTCAGATACTTGAAAGCACCATTCTTGGACTTCCCCACATCAGAAGGCATATCCAGATACTTCTCATTAAGGGTCTCATTAGGGACGTTCAGAATGTTTTTAACCGACTGTCTTCTTACCTCCGTGCAGCCCTTAATGAAAAAAATCGAAGATTTATTCAGATTAACCCGCTGTCCCGAGGCATTACAGTATTTCTCCAGAATAGTATTCACTTGCATTGCACCCTCATCACTTGCCTTGACAAACAGCAGGCTATCATCAGCAAAAAGGAGGTGGTTAACAGCTGGCGCTGAAGGTGCCACCTTGATCCCTTGGAGATGCGATGAATGACGACTCTGTTTTAGGAGGCCCGATAGGCCCTATGCTGCAAGAAGGAAGAGATAGGGGGAAATAGGGTCCCCTTGTCGGAGGCCCCTTGAAGGCCGAAAACTCTCCAGGGGCGCACCATTGAGGAGGACCGAAAATGAGACCGATGAAAACATGCTCATAATTAGCTCCACCCACCGGCGATGGAAACCCATTTTCAGCATGACTGCCCTGAGGTAAGACCACTCAACACGGTCATAGGCCTTCCTCATATCTAATTTCAGTGCACAATGTTGATGCACTTGAGCGCCATTCCTTTTCATGAAGTGTAGACACTCATATGCTGCGATGATGTTATCCGTGATCAAACGCCCTGGGACAAAGGCAGCTTGTTCCTCTGAAATAATTTCAGGCAAGATCAACTTGAGCCTATTCGCCAGTACCTTAGAGGCAATCTTGTAAATAACATTACAAAGACTGATAGGTCTAAATTGTCCTAACTCCTCAGGTGAAGCCACTTTCGGGATAAGGACAATAAAAGTCTTGTTAACCCCCTCTGGGGTATCTTCTCCACTCAAAATACGGAGGACCGCCTTGGTCACCTCCTCCCCACAGAGATCCCAATGCTTCTGGAAGAAATGTGCAGGAAAGCCATCTGGTCCTGGGGCTTTTAGAGGAAACATCTGAAACAGAGCCGCTTTTACTTCCCCTCCCTCAAAAGGGGCAAGGAGCTGATCGTTCATGGCTTGAGACACGCTGACCCGCACCGAGTCCAGCACCTCCTCCACCCCATCAGTTTGCTCCGATGTGTATAGCGTATCATAGAATTCCCTTGCCATAAACCGTGGCTCATCCGGGTCTTCCGTGAACGAACCATCCTGCCTACGCAGACGAGAGATCCGATTCCGTTTCTTCCGCTTGCTGGCCCGAATATGGAAGAATCGGGTGTTACGATCGCCCTCCGACAACCACTGGATCCGGGAGCGCTGCTTCCACATCATCTCCTCATGGTGTTGAAGCTCAACGATGCGCTCCACCACTTTAATCTCCAAGTAATCTGGGCCGACACGTCCAGGGGCTAGGCGCATCGCAGCTAGCTCGCCCTTCAGTTTCTTTAATTCCCTACGGACATGTCCGAAGGTATTTCTTCCCCACTCCGACAGCGTCGCGGAGAGGTCTTCTAGCTTCTTTTCTAGCTCATGCATCGAGGCTGGATGCTCAGCCTTCCAGGTCTGGTCGATCAATTGGGCAAAGTCTGCATGGGCTTCCCACATTGTCTCGTACCTGAAGATGGGAGGAGAGCGGGACGGAGTCTCTTGCATCTCCTGGTAAAGCATGATTGGTGAGTGATCCGAGGCAGCCGCCGTCAAATGCTTGACATGGGCCAGGGGGAATCGGGAGCACCAACTCGCCGTTGCCAGGGCTCGGTCAAGGCGGACCCTGCAATATGATCCGCCAGCGACCTTCTTCTCGAATGTCCACGGTGTACCACTGGTAAACCCCAGGTCCATAAGCTCGCACGTGTCAACAACATCACGGAAAGCCTGGATCTGGGTATTGCTTCTCTCGTTTACTCCCTCGTGTTCCTCCCTAAGGAGTACCTCGTTGAAGTCGCCAATGCACATCCACGGTAATGGTGATGACGCCTTGATGAATTTCAGCACGTCCCACGTTTTGTGGCGCTCACTGACCTGAGCCTCTCCATATACACAGGTAAGGCGCCATGGTTCCGCAGCCACTGGAAACACAACGGCGTCTATATGGTACTGAGAGTAGGGTAGAATATCGATCTTTATTTCATTATTCCAGAAAATCGCCAGGCCGCCACTGCGACCCGTACTACTAACAGCAAAAACATTGTCATAGCCTAATGTTCCTGCTAAACTCTCCACTCTGGTCTTGTGTATTTGGGTTTCCACAACACACAGAATAGAAGGGGCATATTCCTTCACGAAATCATGAAGTTCTCTTACTGTCGCTTCGTTGCCCAGCCCGCGACAGTTCCATAGGAGTGTACTCATTGGATCGGGCGGTGCTCCCCATCGGAGCCCGCCGTTACAGTAGTATCCAGGTCCTGCTTAGCCGGACCATGCTTCTTCGAACGCTTCTTTTCCCGCGCAGATGGCGGTGGTGGTGGAGTGCCCGTCGGGGGCGGATAGACCTTCTCCGCCTCTTGGACTGCATACTCCAGCTTCTTTTTAGCCCTGTTCTCTCCTGCAACACCAACCTCACCCGGAGATTTCCATTCCAGCATCAACGGAGCCGCCGCTGTGTTAGCGTCCTTGACCGGGCTCACTTCAGATAATTTTGCTTCGGTCGAGTTGCGCTTGCGATTGTCCACAGCCTGCGGAGCATCAGAGCGGCCCCGGCCGCTCCCTCGGCCCCGGCCTCGGCCATCGCCACGAGCCGAGCGACCAGCACGGCCACCCGCTCCCGGCGTCGAGCGATCATCACGCCGAGGAGGTTTATTGAAACCACCCCCCGCACTCTGCAGTTTTCCTCGGTTCTACACCGTATCGGCTAGCAGCCAAGCTCCAAAACCCTCGGCCTCCGACGGGTGCTCCCCAGAGCCGCACTCCTCCTTTACATGGCCCAGGAGGCCACATACCGCACAGTACTTGGGGATCTTCTCATACTTCACCCTCATGAACACCGGAGGCTCACCCTCCGGCCGGATTGTCACGAAGCGAGTAAGGGGTTTCCTCACGTCCAGCCACACACGAGCTCGGACAAAATCTCCTGCCGTCATATCCACCGCCAGAAACTAACCAATCTCTGCCGCCAAATCAGTCATAATATGCTTCTTTCGAAAGAGTTCAGGCACATCATGGATCTGTACCCAGGCCTGAATCCTGTTCAGCTCCACCGACGTTGCTTTGCAGCAGCCGTCGTATTTCTCAATGAGAACCCCCTGCTCTCTAAACAGCCATGGGCCATGCTCGGTGATCCGTTGCCAGTCCCCCAGGCACTTTGCCTGGACAATGAAGCTGCCGTTCTCCAAATCGCGGAAGGTGATCTCCTGCGCCGGAGCCCATGCAAAACGCAACGTCTGTTTCAGCGAAGATGCGCTAAAGGTTTTCGTTGTCAGCACCCTCAACACCGCCATCCACTTCGAATCCTCTTTCAGAGCCTCAACATCCACCTTGGGGAGGAAGACGCCCCCCAGGTCATCACCCTTGATCTTCAGGCTTTGCAACAGATCTTCAAGCGATGGATTGGATCCACCCATGCCCGCTGCGCCGCTTGACTCACCCGTCTCCTTTGCCGCCGCCATACCCCAGCCGTCCAGAACCCTAATCACGGTCGCCGCCAAGGCCGGGAAGTCGAACGAGTCGACCCCTTTGTCAGCCCGAGCGCGCCCACGCGAGAGAGGGAAGGGGAGGGGATCAGGGGCAGCGCAACCTCTCAGCACCTTGCCGGAGATCAAGATCGCCGGAGAAGGTAGGAAACCCTAGTCGCCTAGGTAGTCGTATTATATGCCTGATTGAATCCCGTTTTCCCGTTTAGGCCTTTTCTGGCTAACACATGGGCTTCTGTCTTGTCTACTATGGGCTTTTATGTATTCAGTTCTTATAGAGCTGTAGTCTGTAGCTGGAGTTTTTGTCATCTTTCTAAAATCTTTAGAAAATGGTCAGCCTTTACGAAGAGAGCTAACGTTTTACATACGCGACAAGTGGCATGCTGTGGTATTAGAATTTTTGAGAAGTTATCTTCTAGCTCGCCACATGTCACAAGGGGAAGCAATGTGGGGATGAGGGAGGAGAGAGAAGCACAGGTGGAGGGTGGACTGTCTCATTTTTTCCTTTATTTTTATGATTCGTTTTTTTAAAATAAAATATCTCGATAACCGTAAGTTCAAATTACGAACCGTTTTCACTTTCGAGACCCTCGCGTCGTGATCTTCAAAACTAGATTCGATGTTGATATGTTTCAAGAAACTTTCTTTACTTCCGATACTATTATGGTTGTACTCGTGGTGCATACCTAACTGTACTCACGTTTAAACTAATTCGTACTTCTGTTTTCACCTAATATGTTGTTTAGCTTAAGTTTGCATATTCCAAGAATAAAGTGCCAACTTTTACCCATTTGGATGTTTAAAGTTGTGAAACAAAATGAGAGTTCTTGATTTTTGCGTGCTACTTTTTAGTGCAAGATTTTTCTATTATTTTGGAAACTCCTAAAATCTTGAAAAATTCACTGAAGTTGCAACTTTTCATCCTCTATATGCACAAAAATTGGAAAAAATTACTTACATGTCTAAGTGGACGATTTTTTTTTGATTTTGCTGCTACTACCCCCTAATGTTTCAATCATTCTTTTGGGTTTCGAAGTGATTTTTTGGATCTTTTGATTTTATAGGAATGTGTAGGAAATTATGTGCTCTCTGTTTTATAAAGGCATAATTTAATCTTTGAAGAATATGGCAGAAAGCACGATATTTTGTACCTCTAATGTCACCCAATAGAGAAGAAATGGGAGAAAGTTTTGTGTTGAAGTTTTTTCACAGGGAATAGAGAAACACCGCACCAAGATCTATCCAACAATGGTGAAAACCATAATTTTGGGGATGACCAAGGCACCCCACTGAATCCATCTCAAACTCTCGTTTTGCACACCCCTAAACTTTGTTTTTTTTTTAGCAATATAGAAAGATCGCAAAAATTTGGAGCATCATTTATTAGTGCTATGTCTAGTTTTGCTTTGAAATAAATGAGACCATCATAATAAATAATTTTCATCCTTTTGTGCAAATTGATAAAAAAGGTATGAAATCTTTGTAATATTTATGTATGCACTTTAACAATAGCAAGTGCTTATGGATAGTTTCATCAATACTTAGGGACGTGATACTAGATGTTTACCATGTTTGTGTTCTTCTCGCTATATAATGAGGCAAATGAGATTACATAGACTTGATTGAGAGACGGTAGCTTTAAATAAAAGTCTATGCATCCCATTATGTTTGTTATTGCGGGCGTCTCGCATATTCAATGATGAATATTTATATTCCTCTGTGTTTTTAAAATATGAAGGTTGATGTTTATGTGATGATCCGGTCTTTTAAATGGTGAACCTCATATATGTAAGTCAGTTGATAGTATCTTTAGTTGACCAACCATCCTCCTGGTATTCTTTGAACCAATGAGCCACTACCCGGAAAAGAAACAAAAAAAAGAAAAGAAAAAAAAGAAAGAGAAAGAAAATAGACCCAATAAGTTGGCTATTATGATAAAAAGAAAGGGAAAAACTAAGAAGTGCCCGAAAGAAAATCAACAAATGCCTATACAAGTGAGGCTTAAAAAAAAGCTCACAACCACTCATATAAGGTGTTAAAGCTAAGAAGCAAGCACCTATCCCACTTCCACTCCACTCTTTGGTCCAATAAAGATACTAGCCACTTACTCATGTATGACTCTCCTATGAGTGTTTGAAGGTCAATGGACTGGAAGGATACGACATCACCCAAGTATTTAGTTTCCAATGCAAATATGGTGAATTATTAGTCAACAATTGAAAAAATCAAAGGTCTCAAAAACCTTACTCATGATTCAATCAAATGCGATGTGAGAACTATGTGTGTTGCTAATATCAATTAATCATGCCCAAATAGTATTGCCATATATTATCTCCCTTGCACCATGTATAAACAACAGAACACCAACATAGTGGATCTTTATTAACACTTTGATATTCAGTGATAAAGCTATATTTCAAATACTTTCCATGTTAAATTGTTATTCTTGTTTAGAGCAAAGTTCTTTTCAAATTTCTTTAGAAGAAATGCAACAAACTCCAAAATCCATGTTAGTTTTATCACCTTCATGCTCGAGGACGAGCACTTGTTAAGCTTTGGGATGTTGATGCATGTAAAATGCATACATGAACTTTGTAGTTTATTGCCACATATTCCCACATATTTGCATACATAATGTTATTTACATGTTTATATTGTTTTCGAGGATTTTCTAAACAATCCCCTCTCCTCTGGTTTTAACTCTATCTGGCAGAAAACACCTTATGCTAATTTTTTGACTTTCCAGGAGCTACGTGACTCGAAAAAGGGCAAGGTAAGGGGCCACACTTCAGAATTTTCGACACGAACAAAATGAGATAAAGTGGGACACCAGGAGGTCAAGGGGCTGGGAACTAGGCCAGTGGTGCGCCCACGCTCTTAGGGCGCGCCACCAGTGCTAGTTTCCCCCTCGATCGTATGATCAGCCTCAATCTTGCGGCCAAAAACTTTGTTTGACCTAAAAACCCTACATATATGACCCCATAGGGTTTCCTCGAGAGGACAGCGACGGAGGTCAAAAACACATAAACAGAGGGTCAGCAGGCCACCAATGCTAGAGGTCGGTGGGGGGAACCGCTACCGGAATCGCCTCCGGTGGACTCCACCCCCTCCGGCGTGGCCATCTTCATAATCTTCATCAACACCCTCAACACCATCTTCACATACCCTTTGTAAGTGGTTCTTCCTTCCTTTGCAGAATCTGTAGATAAAATTCTTGCAAAAGCAAAAGCAAACGAATCATTCTAGGCTTAACATCTGTCCTTTTCAAGGCTTTCTTTCAAGTCTTCACAATTAGTACGGACTCTAACTTTTGAGTCAGTAACATAAGATCTAAATTTTTCGTAGGCAAACCAACTGCAAAGAATTCCTTTTCATCAATTGGGCAGTTTATTTATCCATTGTCAAGAGTATGACTAGCATGATGAATGATATTTAGATCATCGCCATCACACATTCAGAAAGCAACACCAACAGATTGTAAGGATTTGTAGCATAGAAAATAAAAAATATCCTACCGCAAGAACGAACAACAAGCCAAGATGTAATCTAGTAGATGGTAGCAACAAGATAAGATCAACATACCCTCGAAGATCGCTAAGCGTTAATGAGAGAAATCTCGTGGATGATGTAATCGATCACTTGCGGCTCTCCGGAGCGAGCGGAAGATCTTGACGGTGCCGCAATCGGGCAACACCTCCGCACTCGGTCACACGTACGGTGTTGATGAAGAGGTACTTCTCCTTGTTATAGCGGGCATCCGAAGTACTAGATCCTTCTTAGAATCCTGGTAGCACGACGGCGTGGTGGCGGTGGTGGTGGAGAAATCCCGCAGGTCTTCGCCATAGCCGTGCAAGAGGGAGGAGGAGGAGGAAGGGGCGGCTAGGGTTTGGGGAGAAGGGACTGCGACTTGTGTAGCCCTTGGGGCTCCCCTTTCCCTCCTTTTATAGGTGGAAAAGTCCCTTGGGTTGTCCAAGACTGATATGTCTCTGACGTATCGATAATTTCTTATGTTCCATGCCACATTATTGATGATATCTACATGTTTTATGCACACTTTATGTCATATTCGTGCATTTTCTGGAACTAACCTATTAACAAGATGCCGAAGTGCCGATTCGTTGTTTTCGCTATTTTTGGTTTCGTAAATCCTAGTAAGGAAATATTCTCGGAATTGGACGAAATCAACGCCCGGGGTCCTATTTTGCCACGAAGCTTCCAGAAGACCGAAGAGGAGACGAAGTGGGGCCACGAGGTGGCCAAACCACAGGGCGGCGCGGCCCAAGCCCTGGCCGCGCCGACCTATGGTGTGGGCCCCTCGTGACACCCCTTGACCTGCCCTTCCGCCTACAAATAGCCTTCGTCGCGAAACCCCCAGTACCGAGAGCCACGATACGGAAAACCTTCCAGAGACGCCGCCGCCGCCAATCCCATCTCGGGGGATTCAGGAGATCGCCTCCGGCACCCTGCCGGAGAGGGGAATCATCTCCCGGAGGACTCTACGCCGCCATGGTCGCCTCCGGAGTGATGTGTGAGTAGTCTACCCCTGGACTATGGGTCCATAGCAGTAGCTAGATGGTTGTCTTCTCCCCATTGTGCTTAATTGTCGGATCTTGTGAGCTGCCGAACATGATCAAGATCATCTATCTGTAATTCTATATGTTGTGTTTGTTGGGATCCGATGAATAGAGAATACTTGTTATGTTGATTATAAATTTATATCTATGTGTTGTTTATGATCTTGCATGCTCTCCGTTACTAGTAGATGCTCTGGCCAAGTAGATGCTTGTAACTCCAAGAGGGAGTATTTATGCTCGATAGTGGGTTCATGTCTCCGTGAATGCGGGGAGTGACGAAACCTCTAAGATTATGGATGTGCTCGTTGCCACTAGGGATAAAACATTGGTGCTATGTTCGAGGATGTAGTTACCGATTACATTACGCGCAATACTTAATGCAATTGTCTCGTTGTTAGCAACTTAATACTCGGAGGGGTTCGGATGATAACCTCGAAGGTGGACTTTTTAGGCATAGATGCATGCTTGGATAGCGGTCTATGTACTTTGTCGTAATGCTCAATTAAATCTCACTATACTCATCATAATATGTATGTGCATGGTCATGCCCTCTCTATTTGTTAATTGCCCAACTGTAATTTGTTCACCCAACATGCTGTTTATCTTATGGGAGAGACACCTCTAGTGAACTGTGGACCCCGGTCCAATTCTCTATACTGAAATACAATCTACTGCAATACTGTTATACTGTTTTCTGCAAACAATCATCATCCACATTATACATCTAATCATTTGTTACAGCAAGCCGGTGAGATTGACAACCTCGCTGTTTCGTTGGGGCAAAGTACTTGGTTTGTGTTGTGCAGGTTCCACGTTGGCGCCGGAATCCCTGGTGTTGCGCCACACTACATCTCGCCGCCATCAACCTTCAACGTGCTTCTTGACTCCTACTGGTTCGATAAACCTTGGTTTCTAACTGAGGGAAACTTACTGCTGTACGCATCACACCTTCCACTTGGGGTTCCCAACGGTCGTGTGATGTACGCGTGTCAAGCTAAATTTCTGGCGCCGTTGCCGAGGAGATCAAGACACGCTGCAAGGGGAGTCTCCACATCCCAATCTCTTTACTTTGTTTTTGTCTTGCTTAGCTTTATTTACTACTTTGTTTGCTGCACTAAATCAAAATACAAAAAAATTAGTTGCTAGTTTTACTTTATTTTCTATCTTGTTTGCTATATCAAAAACATAAAAAAATTAGTTACTTGCATTTACTTTATCTAGTTTGCTTTATTTACTACTGCTAAAATGGGTACTCCTGAAAATACTAAGTTGTGTGACTTCACAACCACAAATAATAATGATTTCTTATGCACACCTATTGCTCCACCTGCTACTACAGCAGAATTCTTTGAAATTAAACCTGCTTTACTAAATCTTGTTATGCGAGAGCAATTTTCCAGTGTTAGTTCGATGATGCTGCTGCCCATCTCAATAATTTTGTTGAACTATGTGAAATGCAAAATTATAAAGATGTAGATGGTGACATTATAAAATTTAAATTGTTCCCTTTCTCATTAAGAAGAAGAGCTAAAGATTGGTTGCTATCTCTGCCTAAGAATAGTATTGATTCATGGACTAAATGCAAGGATGCTTTTATTGGTAGATATTATCCCCCTGCTAAAATTATATCTTTGAGGAGTAGCATAATGAATTTTAAACAATTAGATACTGAACATGTTGCACAAGCATGGGAAAGAATGAAATCTCTGGTTAAAAATTGCCCAACCCATGGACTGACTACTTGGATGATCATCCAAACCTTTTATGCAGGACTGAATTTTTCTTCGCGGAACCTATTGGATTCAGTTGCTGGGAGGTACCTTTATGTCCATCACTCTTGGTGAAGCAACAAAGCTTCTTGATAATATGATGATCAATTACTCTGAATGGCACACGGAAAGAGCTCCACAAGGTAAGAAGGTAAATTCTGTCGAAGAAACCTCTTCCTTGAGTGATAAGATTGATGCTATTATGTCTATGCTTGTGAATGATAGGACTAATGTTGATCCTAATAATGTTCCGTTAGCTTCATTGGTAGCTCAAGAAGAACATGTTGATGTAAACTTCATTAAAAATAATAATTTCAACAACAATGCTTACCGGAACAATTCTAGTAACAACTATAGGCCATATCCTTATAATAATGGCAACGGCTATGGTAATTCTTATGGGAATTCTTACAACAATAATAGGAATTCACCCCCTGGACTTGAAGCCATGCTTAAAGAATTTATTAGTACACAAACTGCTTTTAACAAATCTGTTGAAGAAAAGCTTGGGAAAATTGATATACTTGCTTCTAAAGTCGATAGTCTTGCTGCTGATGTTGATCTTTTAAAATCGAAAGTTATGCCTAATGAAAATCATCATAATAAAATTGTTACTACAGCAAATGCCATCCAAGTTAGAATTAATGAGAATATAAGATTGATGGCCGAATTGCGTGCTAGGTGGGAAAGAGAAGAAAATGAAAAAGAAGAGAATATAGCTAAAGTTTGGACTATTACCACCACTAGTAATGCTAATGATACACAAGTTGCTGCACCTCCTACTAATAATAATAAAAGAATTGGTGTTAGCAATGTTTCCACTTCTGATGCAAAGCGCGAGAAACTGCCTGAAACTGCTGAAACTGCCTGTGATAAAACTGCTGAATTTTTTTCCAACATTGGGGATGATGATCCCATTGCTTTAGATTATAATGGTTTGAATTTTGATGATTGCCACATCTCTGAAGTTATAAAGTTCTTACAAAAACTTGCTAAAAGTCCTAATGCTAGTGCTATAAATTTGGCTTTCACGCAACATATTACAAATGCTCTCATAAAAGCTAGAGAAGAGAAACTAGAGCGCGAAGCTTCTATTCCTAGAAAGCTAGAGGATGGTTGGGAGCCCATCATTAAGATGAAGGTTAAAGATTTTGATTGTAATGCTTTATGTGATCTTGGTGCAAGTATTTCCGTTATGCCTAAGAAAATTTATAATATGCTTGACTTGCCACCGCTGAAAAATTGTTATTTGGATGTTAATCTTGCTGATCATTCTACAAAGAAACCTTTGGGGAAAGTTGATAATGTTCGCATTACCGTTAACAATAACCTTGTCCCCGTTGATTTTGTTGTCTTGGATATTGAATGCAATGCATCTTGTCCCATCATATTGGGAAGACCTTTTCTTCGAACTGTTGGTGCTATCATTGATATGAAGGAAGGTAATATTAAATATCAATTTCCTCTCAAGAAAGGTATGGAAAACTTCCCTAGAAAGAGAATGAAGTTACCTTTTGATTCTATTATTAGAACAAATTATGATGTTGACACTTCGTCTCTTGATAATACTTGATACCCACTTTCTGCGCCTAGCTGAAAGGCGTTAAAGAAAAGCGCTTATGGGAGACAACCCATGTTTTTTACTACAGTATTTGGTTTTTATTTTGTGTCTTGGAAGTTGTTTACTACTGTAGCAACCTCTCCTTATCTTAGTTTAGTGTTTTGTTGTGCCAAGTAAAGTCGTTGATAGTAAAGTTCATACTAGATTTGGATTACTGCGTAGAAACAGATTTCTTTGCTGTCACGAATCTGGGCTGTTTTCTCTGTAGGTAACTCAGAAAATTATGCCAATTTACGTGAGTGATCCTCAGATATGTACGCAACTTTCATTAAATTTGAGCATTTTCATTTGAGCAAGTCTGGTGCCTCAATAAAATTCATCAATACGAACTGTTCTGTTTTTGACAGATTCTGCCTTTTATTTCGCATTGCCTGTTTTGTTATGTTCGATGGATATTTTGATTCCATTGACTTTCAGTAGCTTTGTGCAATGTCCAGAAGTGTTAAGAATGATTATGTCACCTCTGAACATGTATATTTTGATTGTGCACTAACCCCCTAATGAGTTGTTCTAAGTTTGGTGTGGAGGAAGTTTTCAAGGATCAAGAGAGGGAGATGATACAACATGATCAAGGAGAGTGAAAGCTCTAAGCTTGGGGATGCCCCGGTGGTTCACCCTGCATATATCAAGAAGACTCAAGCGTCTAAGCTTGGGGATGCCCAAGGCATCCCCTTCTTCATCGACAACATTATCAGGTTCCTCCCCTGAAACTATATTTTTATTCCATCACATCTTATGTGCTTTGCTTGGAGCGTCGGTTTGTTTTTGTTTTTGTTTTGTTTGAATAAAATGGATCCTAGCATTCATCGTGTGGGAGAGAGACACGCTCCGCTGTAGCATATCGACAAGTATGTCCTTAGGCTCTACTCATAGTATTCATGGCGAAGTTTCTTCTTCGTTAAATTGTTATATGGTTGGAATTGGAAAATGATACATGTAGTAAATTGCTATAATGTTTTGGATAATATGATACTTGGAAATTGTTGTGCTCATGTTTAAGCTCTTGCATCATATACTTTGCACCCATTAATGAAGAAATACATAGAGCATGCTAAAATTTGGTTTGCATATTTGGTCTCTCTAAGGTCTAGATAATTTCTAGTATTGAGTTTGAACAACAAGGAAGACGGTGTAGAGTCTTATAATGTTTTCAATATGTCTTTTATGTGAGTTTTGCTGCACCGGTTCATCCTTGTGTTTGTTTCAAATAGCCTTGCTAGCCTAAACCTTGTATCGAGAAGGAATACTTCTCATGCATCCCAAATACTTGAGCCAACCACTATGCCATTTGTGTCCACCATACCTACCTACTGATACGTCTCCGACGTATCGATAATTTCTTATGATCCATGCCACATTATTGATGTTATCTACATGTTTTATGCACACTTTATGTCATATTCGTGCATTTTCTGGAACTAACCTATTAACAAGATGCCGAAGTGCCGGCTTGCTATTTTCTGTTGTTTTTGGTTTCGAAATCCTAGTAAGGAAATATTCTCGGAATTGGACGAAATCAAAGCCCGGGGGCCTATTTTTCCACGAAGCTTCCGGAAGTCCGAAGACGAAACGAAGTGGGGCCACGGGGTGCCCAAACCCTAGGGCGGCGCGGCCCCCCTTGGCCACGCCGGCCTATGGTGTGGGGCCCTCGTGCCCCCTCCCGACTTGCCCTTCCGCCTATTTAAAGCCTCCGTGACGAAACCCCCGATGCCGAGAGCCACGATACGGAAAACCTTCCGGAGACGCCGCCAACGCCGATCCCATCTCGGGGGATCCGAGGAGATCGCCTCCGGCACCCTGCCGGAGAGGGGAATCATCTCCCGGAGGACTCTACGCCGCCATGGTCGCCTCCGGAGTGATGTGTGAGTAGTCTACCCCTGGACTATGGGTCCATAGCGGTAGCTAGATGGTTGTCTTCTCCCCATTGTGCTATCATTGTCGGATCTTGTGAGCTGCCTAACATGATCAAGATCATCTATCTGTAATTCTATATGTTGTGTTTGTTGGGATCCGATGAATAGAGAATACTTGTTATGTTGATTATCAAAGTTATATCTACGTGTTGTTTATGATCTTGCATGCTTTCCGTTACTAGTAGATGCTCTGGCCAAGTAGATGCTTGTAACTCCAAGAGGGAGTACTTATGCTCGATAGTGGGTTCATGCCGCATTGACACCTGGGACGAGTGACGAAAAGTTCTAAGGTTGTGTTGTGCTTGTTGCCACTAGGGATAAAACATTGATGCTATGTCTAAGGATGTAGTTGTTGATTACATTACGCACCATACTTAATGCAATTGTCTGTTGCTTTGCAACTTAATACTTGGAGGGGTTCGGATGATAACCTCGAAGGTGGACTTTTTAGGCATAGATGCAGTTGGATGGCGGTCTATGTACTTTGTCGTAATGCCCAATTAAATCTCACTATACTCATCATGATATGTATGTGCATGGTCATGCCCTCTTTATTTGTCAATTGCCCAACTGTAATTTGTTCACCCAACATGCTTGTTTGTCTTATGGGAGAGACACCTCTAGTGAACTGTGGACCCCGGTCCAATTCTCTTTCCTGAAATACAATCTACTTGCAATACTTGTTTTACTTGTTTTCTGCAAACAATCATCTTCCACACAAGACGGTTAATCCTTTGTTACAGCAAGCCGGTGAGATTGACAACCTCACTCTGTTTCGTTGGGGCAAAGTACTTTGGTTGTGTTGTGCGGGTTCCACGTTGGCGCCGGAATCCCTGGTGTTGCGCCGCACTACATCCCGCCGCCATCAACCTTCAACGTGCTTCTTGACTCCTACTGGTCCGATTAAACCTTGGTTTCTTGCGAGGAAACTTGCCGCTGTGCGCATCACACCTTCCTCTTGGGGTTCCCAACGGACGTGCCAACCACACGCATCAAGCAAATTTCTGGCGCCGTTGTCGGGAGATCAAGACACGCTGCAAGGGGAGTCTCCACTTCTCAATCTCTTTACTTTGTTTTTGTCTTGCTTAGTTTTATTTACTACTTTGTTTGCTGCACTAAATCAAAATACAAAAAAAAATTAGTTGCTAGTTTTACTTTATTTTTTATCTTGTTTGCTATATCAAAAACACAAAAAAAATTAGTTACTTGTTTTACTTTACTTAATATCATGCATGTTTTTATTTCACTAGTTTGGCATAATGGACAAGAATGAGCTTCTATTTCTATTTCCTGATTTAAAACATGGATTGTTTGATGCGAAAATTAAAAAACCTATGGAATCTTATTTGCATGCTGGTAGTAATATTAGTATGAACGCTTTGAACACCATTGTTGATAATAATATAGAAAGTTCTAAGCTTGGGGAAGCTGGTTTTCATGATCTTTTTATTCCCCCAAGCATTGAGGAGAAAATTTACTTTGATGATACTTTGCCTCCTATTCATGATAATGATATTGGTCTTTTAGTACCGCCTGTCATGGAGGATGAATTTTATTATGACTACAATATGCCTCCTATATTTGATGATGAGAATAATAATGATAGCTACTTTGTTGAATTTGCTCCCACTACAACTAATAAAATTGATTATGCCTATGTGGAGAGTAATAATTTTATGCATGAGACTCATGATAAGAATACTTTATGTGATAGTTATATTGTTGAGTTTGCTCATGATGCTACTGAAAGTTATTATGAGAGAGGAAAATATGGTTGTAGAAATTTTCATGTTACTAAAACACCTCTCTATGTGCTGAAATTTTTGAAACTACACTTGTTTTATCTTCCTGATCTTGTCACTTTGCTTTTCATGAATTTATTTGTGTACAAGATTCCTTTTCATAGGAAGCATGTTAGGCTTAAATTTGTTTTGAATTTGCCTCTTGATGCTCTCTTTTGCTTCAAATACTATTTCTTGCGAGTGCATCATTAAAACTGCTGAGCCCATCTTAATGGCTATAAAGAAAGGACTTCTTGGGAGATAACCCATGTGTTATTTTGCTACAGTACTTTGTTTTATATTTGTGTCTTGGAAGTTTTTTACTACTGTAGCAACCTATCCTTATCTTAGTTTTGTGTTTTGTTGTGCCAAGTAAAGCCGTTGATAGAAAAGTAAGTACTAGATTTGGATTACTGCGCAGTTCCAGATTTCTTTGCTGTCACGAATCTGGGTCCACCTCCCTGTAGGTAGCTCAGAAAATTAAGCCAATTTACGTGCATGATCCTCAGATATGTACGCAACTTTCATTCAATTTGAGAATTTTCATTTGAGCAAGTCTGGTGCCATTTTAAAATTCGTCAATACGAACTGTTGTGTTTTGACAGATTCTGCCTTTTATTTCGCATTGCCTCTTTTGCTATGTTGGATGAATTTATTTGATCCACTAATGTCCAGTAGCATTATGCAATGTCCAGAAGTGTTAAGAATGATTGTGTCACCTCTGAATATGTTAATTTATATTGTGCACTAACCCTCTAATGAGTTGTTTCGAGTTTGGTGTGGAGGAAGTTTTCAAGGATCAAGAGAGGAGTATGATGCAACATGATCAAGGAGAGTGAAAGCTCTAAGCTTGGGGATGCCCCGGTGGTTCACCCCTGCAGGCATCCCCTTCTTCATCGACAACATTATCAGGTTCCTCCCCTGAAACTATATTTTTATTCCATCACATCTTATGTGCTTTTTCTTGGAGCGTCGGTTTGTTTTTGTTTTTGTTTTGTTTGAATAAAATGGATCCTAGCATTCACTTTATGGGAGAGAGACACGCTCCGCTGTAGCATATGGACAAGTATGTCCTTGGTTTCTACTCATAGTATTCATGGCGAAGTTTCTCCTTCGTTAAATTGTTATATGGTTGGAATTGGAAAATGATACATGTAGTAATTGCTATAAATGTCTTGGGTAATGTGATACTTGGAAATTGTTGTGCTCATGATTAAGCTCTTGCATCATATGCTTTGCACCCATTAATGAAGAAATACATAGAGCATGCTAAAATTTGGTTTGCATATTTGGTTTCTCTAAGGTCTAGATAATTTCTAGTATTGAGTTTGAACAACAAGGAAGACGGTGTAGAGTCTTATAATGTTTTCAATATGTCTTTTATGTGAGTTTTGCTGCACCGGTTCATCCTTGTGTTTGTTTCAAATAAGCCTTGCTAGCCTAAACCTTGTATCGAGAGGGAATACTTCTCATGCATCCAAAATACTTGAGCCAACCACTATGCCATTTGTGTCCACCATACCTACCTACTACATGGTATTTTCCGCCATTCCAAAGTAAATTGCTTGAGTGCTACCTTTAAAAATCCATCATTCACCTTTGCAATATATAGCTCATGGGACAAATAGCTTAAAAACTATTGTGGTATTGAATATGTAATTATGCACTTGCACTTTATCTCTTATTAAGTTGCTTGTTGTGCGATAACCATGTTTACTGGGGACGCCATCAACTTTTCATTGTTGAATTTCATGTGAGTTGCTATGCATGTTCGTCTTGTCTGAAGTAAGGGCGATCTACACTGAGTTGAATGGTTTGAGCATGCATATTGTTAGAGAAGAACATTGGGCCGCTAACTAAAGCCATGATCCATGGTGGAAGTTTCAGTTTTGGACAAATATCCTCAAATCTCTAATGAGAAAAGAATTAATTGTTGTTGAATGCTTAAAGCATTAAAAGAGGAGTCCATTATCTGTTGTCTATGTTGTCCCGGTATGGATGTCTAAGTTGAGAATAATCAAAAGCGAGAAATCCAAATGCGAGCTTTCTCCTTAGACCTTTGTACGAGGCGGCATAGAGGTACCCCTTTGTGATACTTGGTTAAAGCATATGTATTGCGGTGATAATCCAAGTAGTCCAAGCTAATTAGGACAAGGTGCGGGCACTATTAGTACACTATGCATGAGGCTTGCAACTTATAAGATATAATTTACATGATGCATATGCTTTATTACTACCGTTGACAAAATTGTTTCATATTTTCAAAATCAAAGCTCTAGCACAAATATAGCAATCGATGCTTTTCCTCTATAGAGGACCATTCTTTTACTTTCAATGTTGAGTCAGTTCACCTATTTCTCTCCACCTCAAGAAGCAAACACTTGTGTGAACTGTGCATTGATTCCTACATATTTGCTTATTGCACTTATTATATTACTCTATGTTGACAATATCCATGAGATATACATGTTACAAGTTGAAAGCAACCGCTGAAACTTAATCTTCTTTTGTGTTGCTTCAATGCCTTTACTTTGAATTATTGCTTTATGAGTTAACTCTTATGCAAGACTTATTGATGCTTGTCTTGAAGTGCTATTCATGAAAAGTCTTTGCTTTATGATTCACTTGTTTACTCATGTCATATACATTGTTTTGATCGCTGCATTCACTACATATGCTTTACAAATAGTATGATCAAGGTTATGATGGCATGCCACTCCGAAATTATCTGTGTTATCGTTTTACCTGCTCGGGACGAGCAGAACTAAGCTTGGGGATGCTGATACGTCTCCGACGTATCGATAATTTCTTATGATCCATGCCACATTATTGATGTTATCTACATGTTTTATGCACACTTTATGTCATATTCGTGCATTTTCTGGAACTAACCTATTAACAAGATGCCGAACCGCCGCTTCTTGTTTTCGCTGTTTTTGGTTTCAGAAATCCTAGTAAGGAAATATTCTCGGAATTGGACGAAATCAACGCCCAGGGGCCTATTTTTCCACGAAGCTTCCAGAAGTCCGAAGACGAAACGAAGTGGGGCCACGGGGTGCCCAAACCCTAGGGCGGCGCGCCCCCCCCCTTGGCCGCGCCGGCCTGTGGTGTGGGGCCCCCGTGCCCCCCTCGACTTGCCCTTCCGCCTACTTAAAGCCTCCATGACGAAACCCCCAGTACCGAGAGCCACGATACGGAAAACCTTCCAGAGACGCCGCCAACGCCGATCCCATCTCGGGGGATCCAGGAGATCGCCTCCGGCACCCTGCCGCCCTGCCGGAGAGGGGAATCATCTCCCGGAGGACTCTACGCCGCCATGGTCGCCTCCGGAGTGATGTGTGAGTAGTCTACCCCTGGACTATGGGTCCATAGCAGTAGCTAGATGGTTGTCTTCTCCCCATTGTGCTATCATTGTCGGATCTTGTGAGCTGCCTAACATGATCAAGATCATCTATCCGTAATTCTATATGTTGTGTTTGTTGGGATCCGATGAATAGAGAATACTTGTTATGTTGATTATCAAAGTTATATCTACGTGTTGTTTATGATCTTGCATGCTTTCCGTTACTAGTAGATGCTCCGGCCAAGTAGATGCTTGTAACTCCAAGAGGGAGTACTTATGCTCGATAGTGGGTTCATGCTCGCATTGACACCTGGGACGAGTGACGAGAAAGTTCTAAGGTTGTGTTGTGCTTGTTGCCACTAGGGATAAAACATTGATGCTATGTCTAAGGATGTAGTTGTTGATTACATTACGCACCATACTTAATGCAATTGTCCGTTGCTTTGCAACTTAATACTGGAGGGGTTCGGATGATAACCTGAAGGTGGACTTTTTAGGCATAGATGCAGTTGGATGGCGGTCTATGTACTTTGTCATAATGCCCAATTAAATCTCACTATACTCATCATGATATGTATGTGCATGGTCATGCCCTCTTTATTTGTCAATTGCCCAACTGTAATTTGTTCACCCAACATGCTGTTTGTCTTATGGGAGAGACACCTCTAGTGAACTGTGGACCCCGGTCCAATTCTCTTTACTGAAATACAATCTACTGCAATACTTGTTTTACTGTTTTCTGCAAACAATCATCTTCCACACAATACGGTTAATCCTTTGTTACAGCAAGCCGGTGAGATTGACAACCTCACTGTTTCGTTGGGGCAAAGTACTTTGGTTGTGTTGTGCAGGTTCCACGTTGGCGCCGGAATCCCTGGTGTTGCGCCGCACTACATCCCGCCGCCATCAACCTTCAACATGCTTCTTGACTCCTACTGGTCCGATTAAACCTTGGTTTCTTACTGAGGGAAACTTGCCGCTGTGCGCATCACACCTTCCTCTTGGGGTTCGCAACGGACGTGCCAACCACACGCATCACCTACTACATGGTATTTCTCCGCCATTCCAAAGTAAATTGCTTGAGTGCTACCTTTAAATTTCCATTCTTCACCTTTGCAATATATAGCTCATGGGACAAATAGCTTAAAAACTATTGTGTTATTGAATATGTACTTATGCACTTTATCTCTTATTAAGTTGCTCGTTGTGCGATAACCATGTTCACTGGGGACGCCATCAACTACTCTTTGTTGAATTTCATGTGAGTTGCTATGCATGTTCGTCTTGTCTGAAGTAAGAGCGATCTACCACCTTATGGTTAGAGCATGCATATTGTTAGAGAAGAACATTGGGCCGCTAACTAAAGCCATGATCCATGGTGGAAGTTTCAGTTTTGGACATATATCCTCAATCTCATATGAGAAAAATAATTGTTGCTACATGCTTATGCATAAAAGAGGAGTCCATTATCTCGTTGTCTATGTTGTCCCGGTATGGATGTCTAAGTTGAGAATAATCAATAGCGAGAAATCCGATGCGAGCTTTCTCCTTAGACCTTTGTACAGGCGGCATAGAGGTACCCCTTTGTGACACTTGGTTAAAACATGTGCATTGCGATGATCCCGGTAGTCCAAGCTAATTAGGACAAGGTGCGGGCACTATTAGTATACTATGCATGAGGCTTGCAACTTGTAAGATATAATTTACATGATACATATGCTTTATTACTACCGTTGACAAAATTGTTTCTTGTTTTTAAAATCAAAGCTCTAGCACAAATATAGCAATCGATGCTTTCCTCTTTGAAGGACCTTTCTTTTACTTTTATTGTTGAGTCAGTTCACCTATCTCTCTCCACCTCAAGAAGCAAACACTTGTGTGAACTGTGCATTGATTCCTACATACTTGCATATTGCACTTATTATATTACTCTATGTTGACAATTATCCATGAGATATACATGTTACAAGTTGAAAGCAACCGCTGAAACTTCATCTTCCTTTGTGTTGCTTCAATGCTTCTACTATGAATTATTGCTTTATGAGTTAACTCTTATGCAAGACTTATTGATGCTTGTCTTGAAGTACTATTCATGAAAAGTCTTTGCTATATGATTCACTTGTTTACTCATGTCATATATATTGTTTTGATCGCTGCATTCACTACATATGACAAATAGTATGATCAAGGTTATGATGGCATGTCACTCCAGAAATTATCTTTGTTTATCGTTTACCTGCTCGGGATGAGCAGGAACTAAGCTTGGGGATGCTGATACGTCTCCGACGTATCGATAATTTCTTATGTTCCATGCCACATTATTGATGATATCTACATGTTTTATGCACACTTTATGTCATATTCGTGCATTTTCTGGAACTAACCTATTAACAAGATGCCGAAGTGCCGATTGCTCGTTTTCTGCTATTTTTGGTTTCAGAAATCCTAGTAAGGAAATATTCTCGGAATTGGACGAAATCAACGCCCAGGGTCCTATTTTGCCACGAAGCTTCCAGAAGATCGAAGAGGAGACGAAGTGGGCCACGAGGTGGCCAAACCACAGGGCGGCGCGGCCCAAGCCCTGGCCGCGCCGACCTATGGTGTGGGCCCCTCGTGACGCCCCTTGACCTGCCCTTCCGCCTACAAATAGCCTTCGTCGCGAAACCCCCGGCACCGAGAGCCACGATACGGAAAACCTTCCGGAGACGCCGCCGCCGCCAATCCCATCTCGGGGGATTCGGAGATCGCCTCCGGCACCCTGCCGGAGAGGGGAATCATCTCCCGGAGGATTCTACGCCGCCATGGTCGCCTCCGGAGTGATGTGTGAGTAGTCTAACCCTGGACTATGGGTCCATAGCAGTAGCTAGATGGTTGTCTTCTCCCCATTGTGCTTAATTGTCGGATCTTGTGAGCTGCCGAACATGATCAAGATCATCTATCTCGTAATTCTATATGTTGTGTTTGTTGGGATCCGATGAATAGAGAATACTTGTTATGTTGATTATCAATTTATATCTATGTGTTGTTTATGATCTTGCATGCTCTCCGTTACTAGTAGATGCTCCGGCCAAGTAGATGCTTGTAACTCCAAGAGGGAGTATTTATGCTCGATAGTGGGTTCATGTCTCCGTGAATGCTGGGGAGTGACGAAACCTCTAAGATTATGGATGTGCTGTTGCCACTAGGGATAAAACATTGGTGCTATGTTCGAGGATGTAGTTACTGATTACATTACGCGCAATACTTAATGCAATTGTACTGTTGTTAGCAACTTAATACCGGAGGGGGTTCGGATGATAACCTGAAGGTGGACTTTTTAGGCATAGATGCATGCTTGGATAGCGGTCTATGTACTTTGTCGTAATGCCCAATTAAATCTCACTATACTCATCATAATATGTATGTGCATGGTCATGCCCTCTCTATTTGTCAATTGCCCAACCGTAATTTGTTCACCCAACATGCTCGTTTATCTTATGGGAGATACACCTCTAGTGAACTGTGGACCCCGGTCCAATTCTCTATACTTGAAATACAATCTATCGCAATACTGTTCTACTTGTTTTCTCGCAAACAATCATCATCCACATTATACATCTAATCCTTTGTTACAGCAAGCCGGTGAGATTGACAACCTCGTTGTTTCGTTGGGGCAAAGTACTTGGTTTGTGTTGTGCAGGTTCCACGTTGGCGCCGGAATCCCTGGTGTTGTGCCGCACTACATCTCGCCGCCATCAACCTTCAACGTGCTTCTTGACTCCTACTGGTTCGATAAACCTTGGTTTCTAACTAAGGGAAACTTACTGTTGTACGCATCACACCTTCCACTTGGGGTTCCCAACGGTCGCGTGCTGTACGCGTGTCAAAGACCTGCCTCCAAAGTTTGGGAGAGTTCTGGTAGGTTTCTGTCAGCCGAAATCTACTAGAACTAGGACTCTTTTGCCAAATCCAAATTTTTCTTTGGGGAATCTCCATAACCCTTAACAAAAACGTGGATACACCTATTATGGAACCCTCCGGACTTCCTTAGACAGCCGGGTCGTTCCGGACAATAAAAACCTATACAGACACTCTACAACATTCGCCTATTAGAGAAGGTGAGATAGCGTACAACTAACAGTTCTATACTATACAAACATAATATAGCTGATATGTTTCCCCCTTCGCAAAGGAAGTACTTACAAAGGCACTCACACGGTTGACAAGTTTTAAGCATTTATTATTGAGGTTGTGCTAACTAACTTCGCAAGTTATTAACAAGGAGATAGAAGGTGTAAGTTGTCTATGGTCGAGTCATACAGCTCCAAGTCGTCCATAACCGCGAACACGGCTTTTCGAAAAGATTATAACCCTGCAGGGGTACCCAAATGTGCCCACACGCACGATAAACCCAACCGAGCAAGGAAAGGATATCACGACACGCACTCTCCTTCACTACAACAATGTCCAGGAAGCCACCTAACTAAGTTAACCCGTATCAAAGTCCGGTCGTGCTCCAAAGCGGATTTAGCTGTTTGCGTCTACGACTTTCGGATGGAAACAATGCCTGCAGGGTGAATCCATCTTCAGCAATACGTACCGCGCCGTACAAGAGAAAACGGGGTTACAAGGCAACACGGTTTCCTCAAAAGTAACATCATATCATTTGACCACAAAGAAACAAGCTTGCACGCCCGAGAGAAACAAAACATCAAACTAATTGTGGCCACTGGACAAATCTATAGATTCCAGCAGTGATCGAAGGGAGACCCGTTAAGCATACCCACGTGTGGTTAGAGCGCTCAGTATCAGAACAGATAACAAGAACTCGGGCGCTAAGTTATTTAGGAAACACAAGTGAGCCGTCACAAAAGAAGCTGACCCACCGATGCCTCCGCTAAAGAACTATTAACAGATATATCCATAAACCAAGTGTCATGATTCCCCAACAAATAACCCGACAAGATAACGATAACAATAACATGGTGTAAACAACACTAGCATGCACTACGACTCGCAAGGCAGTCCCGATAACCAAACAATAGTTGTAGGAGGGTGGTAGAGGCAATATAGGCTGGTTGAGTTAACAAGTGGATAGGACACGTGACAAGAACGCAACTGAAGGCTAGCATGAGAGAAAAGGAAAAATAAAATAGGTGAGCGACTCCCGCAGAGACATGAGTGTGGAAATGGTTGCCTGTTAAAGATTGTCGAATAACAACCGGAGAACTTGTTGTAGCTCGCATCAACTCAACGGCCTATCCGTGAAAAAACAAATCCCTACAACAAACAACGGGTGCAACACTTACTACTACGGCAAAAGAAAGAGCATGATCAAGATATGATATGTGTGGCATGATAACGATGATGCGATGCAACTTAAAAAAAATAATCGGAATCGGAATCCGGACAAACAATTGTTAGGTTTGAGTTATTTTTCTACCCCGCATAATTAAATGTTGATTAGTATAGCATAACATGGCATGGGTGTGCTAGACAAAATTAAATGCAACCGGGATATAAGGTAACAATCCCGCACAATTCTATATTTAAGTATTAGGTGAATCGCTATCTACCCGAATCCACAAGATATGTGATGCAACATGTATGATTAATGCAACAAGATAGATGCACTTTAGAAAATAGGGCTCATGGTCGGGGTCTCACATCTTGGATTAGAGAACGATGGGCGGTGTGAGGAGGAAGAAGATGCCTCCGGGTTCGTGAATGGTCTTTGCATCCGGGAAGGAGAACTTGGTTCGGTGGCGAAGTTGGATTTGCGCCGACGATCTTCGGGTCCGGGAAGGAGGCCTTGAGACTCCGTGATGAAGGTCTTCGGGTTAACGGTAGCAGTACCACATCACCACAACAAACATGAACCGCGGAAAATGAACAGAGACTTCACGGGTCGATCGAAGGCCACAACCGAGAGGTAGGCACTACCTTGAGCTGGAACGCATCACATGGCGTACGCAAGCACAACATGAACATAGGGGCGTGTGCGTGTCCAGTAACGCAGGGAAGCAGCAGGGCGATGGCACGGGCCTAGGAGGTGGCGGTGCGGACCTTGAGACGCCGGAGTCAGGCCTGGCAGCCAAGCTCACCAACAGGCGACGAGGATGACCACAAGGCAGGGCGCCGGCGACAGTGTACGAGGCGGCATCAAACGGAGGAGGACAACAGAAGAGACGCGGCACAGCGCGGCTCTGGTCATGGAAGGGAGCAGGGTCACGACGGCCATGGCACGCGTTGGACGGAAGCGACGCGGTCGTGCGAGCGTGTAGGCGAGGTCAAAGGGCGCGCGAACCTGAGTGGCGTGCGCCTCATGCCTACGGGAGAAGCAGCGATCGGGACTAGGAAGGAGAGAGGCGCCCAGACGAAGAAGGAGGGCGGAGGCTCGTCGGTTGCTGTGGAGGCGGGCACGTGCTCGCGACGGCAGCGACCGGAGCTCGGGGAGGAGGTGCGGGCGGGGAAGGGACCGTCGAGAACTATGGGTCGCGCGGGGCTCGGCCGCTCGGGAGCGTGCAGCCCCCGTGCGGTGAGAGAGAGAGTGAGGAACTGGAGGGGGACCCGATGGCAAAAGACTCTTGCGGTGGGAGGGGGTTTCTGCAAAAAGGCTAGGGTGAGGATGGGATCTAGTTAGGGTTTTGGTGGGGGTTCCGGCTGTGCCTTAGGTAGGCTGGTGGGTCGGCCGGCTAGGCCTTTTTTTTGGGCCTGGCCAGTTGGGGTTATCTCCCTTTTTTATTTTATTAAAACAATTTTCTTTTATTTGTTTAACTGTTTGTTTAAAACTATTTAAAAATAGTTTTGGTACCAGAAAAATACTAGAAAATATAGATTTAGTTTTGGGATGGAAAAGAGGAAATAATTTTGGCAATGAAAATAAAGTTTAATAAAATAATTTAGGGTTCAAAAATATGCATGATGACATGATTATGCATAAAAGAAAAAGCGCAAACAAATCTAATAGAGATTTTTCCGGGCCGTTACAATCGACACCACTAATAAGGAACCTCGCCCCGAGGTTCCACGTCTAGCTAAGGGTGAGTTGGTTAAACTATCGAGTCTTCTCGTACCATGTTGACAAATACCTGACCTTGGAGTGGAACGTTCTTCAGGCGAAGTGTTGATCTTCTTGACACGGCTAACAAGAGTTCTTTCTCCATGACAGTTGTCGACACCACTAACAAGAAGTCATTGTTCCATCATTGATGATGAAGTGCTTCCGGTGGAATCTTCAAAGATCGATCGTCCAACCCACGTGGAAGCCTAAGACTTAGAGAAGCAGATAAGAGAAGATTCTAAACTCACAAATGTAATAGGAGAAAGAATATAGGTAAGGAGAAAAATCAGAGCTAATCAGATCTATCCAACGAATTTTAGAAAATAGGTTTTTGACACTAGACACAATGTCCGTTGGCAAGGTTATCCTATAGGCAACTGGACCAGTGGGGTATCGTCAACCTGAGCTCTGGTACCAACTTGTGAAGCTCCGAAACCGGTACCATGAGGATTCCAGCGATCCCACCGAAATCCGCACGATATCGATTCAGAGACGCCCTCCGGCACGACATGCGCGACATATCACACACATGATGCCAGAGGAATTACCACGAGCAGCAACATTACAACAGGTTTACAATAGAGCCCACAAGAAACATATATTATAACAACAACTCCAACGAGTCAAGAATACAAATATACAACACAAGATCCAAATCATACAGAAGATCAAATACGTCCAAGTACGGACAAGATACAAATTGGACTAAGAGTCCTGAAGATAACCAAGTGGCGTCCATAACCCTGCCCAGGCCAAGCCAGAGGGTAACCTTTCTAACGCCGTCTTCATCGTACCGATCTTCATACATGGCCGGTTATGTCCCAAAGCAGCAATAGGTATGGGTTCATACTTAACAAGACTTCAAGACGTATAAGCATTCATCAACTAGTCGTGCTTTGTACTTGAGGCACGCAGGGGACTTAGAGGATGCAAGAGGACGTCATAGGAAATATGGTGGGGTTAAGCACCAGCGCGCAAGCACTAAAAACCTACAGAGATACTCTACAACATTTGTCTATCAGAGAAGGTGAGAGAACGTACAACTAACAGTTCTATACTCTGCAAACATAACACATCCGATATGTTTCCCCCTTCGCAAAGGAAGTACTTACAAAGGCACTCACACGATTGACAAGTTTTAACCATTTATTATTGAGGTTGTGCTAACTTACTTCACAAGTTATTAACAAGGAGATAGCAGGTGTAAGTTGTCTATGGTCGAGTCATACAGCTCCAAGTCGTCCATAACCGCGAACACGGCTTTTGGAACAGATTGTAACCTTGCAGGGGTACCCAAATATTCCCACACACATGATCAACCCAACCGAGCAAGGGAAGGATATCACGACACACACTCTCCTTCACTACAACAATATCCAGGAAGCCACCTAACTAAGTTAACCCGTACCAAAGTCCGTCCGTGCTCCGAAGCGGATTTAGTTGTTTGCGTCTACAGCTTTTGGATGGAAACAGTGCCTGCAGAGTGAATCCATCTTCAGCAATACGTATCGCGCCTACGAGCGTACAAGAGACAACGGAGTTACAAGGCAACATGGCTTCCCCAAAAGTAACATCATATCATCTGACCACAAAGAAACAAGCTTGCACGCCTGGGAGAAACAAAACATCAAACTAATTGTGGTCACTAGACAAAGTTGTTGATTCCGGCAGTGATCGAGGGGAGACCCATTTAGCATACCCACGTGTGGTTAGCGTGCATAATATCAGAACAGATAACAAGAACTCGGGTGCTAAATTATTTAGGTAACACAAGTGATCCATCACAAAACAAGCAGCTGACCCACTGATGCCTCTGCTAAAGAACTATTAACAGATATATCCATAAACCTAGTGTCATGATTTACCAACAGATAACTGATGGCGTGTATTTCACACGTTCGTTGGGCAACCCCAAGAGGAAGGTATGATGAGCACAGCAGCAAGTTTTCCCTCAGAAAGAAACCAAGGTTTATCGAACCAGGAGGAGCCAAGAAGCACGTTGAAGGTTGATGGCGGCGAGATGTAGTGCGGCGCAACACCGGAGATTCCGGCGCCAACGTGGAACCTGCACAACACAACCAAGCTACTTTGCCCCAACGAAACGATGAGGTTGTCAATCTCACCGGCTTGCTGTAACAAAGGATTAACCGTATTGTGTGGAATATGATTGTTTGCGAGAGAAAACGAGTAGAACAAGTATTGCAGTAGATTGTATTTCAGTAAAGAGAATTGGACCGGGGTCCACAGTTCACTAGAGGTGTCTCTCCCATAAGACGAACAAGCATGTTGGGTGAACAAATTACGGTTGGGCAATTGACAAATAAAGAGAGCATGACAATGCACATACATATCATGATGAGTATAGTGAGATTTAATTGGGCATTACGACAAAGTACATAGACCGCCATCCAACTGCATCTATGCCTAAAAAGTCCACCTTCGAAGTTATCATCCGAACCCCTCCAGGTATTAAGTTGCAAAGCAACAGACAATTGCATTAAGTATGGTGCGTAATGTAATCAACAACTACATCCTTAGACATAGCATCAATGTTTTATCCCTAGTGGCAACAAGCACAACACAACCTTAGAACTTTACTCGTCATCGTCCCGGTGTCAATGCAGGCATGAACCCACTATCGAGCATAAGTACTCCCTCTTGGAGTTAAAAGCATCTACTTGGCCAGAGCATCTACTAATAACGGAGAGCATGCAAGATCATAAACAACACATAAGCATAACTTTGATAATCAACATAACAAGTATTCTCTATTCATCGGATCCCAACAAACGCAACATATAGAATTACATATAGATGATCTTGATCATGATAGGCAGCTCACAAGATCCGACAATGATAGCACAATGGGGAGAAGACAACCATCTAGCTACTGCTATGGACCCATAGTCCAGGGGTAGACTACTCACTCATCACTCCGGAGGCGACCATGGCGGTGTAGAATCCTCCGGGAGATGATTCCCCTCTCCGGCAGGGTGCCGGAGGCGATCTCCAGGATCCCCCGAGATGGGATCGGCGGCGACGGCGTCTCAGTAATGTTTTCCGTATCGTGGCTCTCCGTACTGGGGGTTTCGTCACGGAGGCTATTTGTAGGCGGAAGGGCAGGTCAAGAGGCGGCACAGGGGGCCCACACCACGGCCGGCGCGGCCAAGGGGGGCCGCGCCGCCCTAGGGTTTGGCGCCCCGTGGCCCCTCTTCGTCTCTCCTTCGGACTTCCGGAAGCTTCGTGAGAAAATAGGCCTCCGGGCTTTTATTTCGTCCAATTCCGAGAATATTTCTTTACTAGGATTTCTGAAACCAAAAACAGCAGAAAACAAGAATCGGCACTTCGGCATCTTGTTAATAGGTTAGTTCCGGAAAATGCACGAATATGACATAAAGTGTGCATAAAACATGTAGATAACATCAATAATGTGGCATGGAACACAAGAAATTATCGATACGTTGGAGACGTATCAGCATCCCCAAGCTTAGTTCTGCTCGTCCCGAGCGAGTAAAACGATAACAAAGATAATTTCGGAGTGACATGCCATCATAAACTTGATCATACTATTTGTAAAGCATATGCAAGTGAATGCAGCGATCAAAACAATGGTGATGACATGAGTAAACAAGTGAATCATAAAGCAAAGACTTTTCATGAATAGCACTTCAAGACAAGCATCAATAAGTCTTGCATAAGAGTTAACTCATAAAGCAATAATTCAAAGTAAAGGTATTGAAACAACACAAAAGAAGATTAAGTTTCAGCGGTTGCTTTCAACTTGTAACATGTATATCTCATGGATATTGTCAACATAGAGTAATATAATAAGTGCAATAAGCAAGTATGTAAGAATCAATGCACAGTTCACACAAGTGTTTGCTTCTTGAGGTGGAGAGAAATAGGTGAACCGACTCAACATAAAAGTAAAAGAATGGTCCTCATAGAGGAAAAGCATCGATTGCTATATTTGTGCTAGAGCTTTGATTTTGAAAACATGAAACAATTTTGTCAACGGTAGTAATAAAGCATATGCATCATGTAAATTATATCTTATAAGTTGCAAGCCTCATGCATAGTGTACTAATAGTGCTCGCACCTTGTCCTAATTAGCTTGGACTACCCGGATTATCACCGCAATACATATGCTTTAACCAAGTATCACAAAGGGGTACCTCTATGCCGCCTGTACAAAGGTCTAAGGAGAAAGCTCGCATTTGGATTTCTCG